>NC_060186.1:42047632-42347632 GCF_021184085.1 Oncorhynchus gorbuscha
TTACAAACACATATCCTGGTGATATTCCATTATGATAATATAATTGTTATTATTAACATTAAATGTTCATTGGATGATCATGCTCAGTGTTTACATTTCTATCCAACAGTTGGTTGGACCAGCCACTGCTGCTGCGTGAAAACTGTTGTGTTATTTTAGAACCCAAGAGGAGAGATTATATGGGCTTTAGTGAAAACTCCTGTAAGCAAACACTATTAGCATTAATTCTTTAAATAACCTTTACCGGTTCCGTTTGCTTGCTTTTTTCTTTTCGTACTGGGGAGAATTTCAGGTGTCCCACCGCAAAGCCTGATTTGCAAAAAAATATATATATATTCAAACGGAATGACGGTCGGGCAGTGCAATGGGCCTGGGCCGGGAGGTATGGATTCCCTGCTGTGATAGCCTGCGGCAGAGCAGGATGTTCAGGCAGGACAAAACCCATCGACCACGCATTGGCTGAGCTCATGGGCTAATAGCTCATACCCACAGACCACTTCCTGTTTCTATTGGCCTGACAGGCTGTCAATCAATCACTGTACAATAGGAAGATGACCTTTCAAAGGGAAGTTGTCTTAAGATGCTGTATAGTGTCTTTACAGTAGCTATCAGTCAATCAACTCTGCTTAACGGTATTTGAGTTTTCTACTGTACAGTACATTTAAATTTGACTCTGTGTCTTGGGGATATGAATCCAGACTTTGATATATGTGATTCAGATTTTTTGTCTCGAAGAAGCATTATGCTACTATCTTTTCAAGCGCTGTAAACCGATGACCAAAACTCCCCATTTGTTTGGTGATTGTAATATTCTGACTTGTGCATAGGACTAATACATTTAAATCTCTAAAGAAACCGAAGAGCAAAAAACCGTCTACAGTCGTGTTGTGTGTTCTTACTCGGTGGAGATGTCTATAACAAGCAAACCACCCCACTAAGACGAACTCTGACTCTGCGGGTGTCTCCGTCAACTCTGTCGACGGGTGAAAAATTGTCACAGGAAATGAGTGGATCGGTCACAGAGAGGGATGGGCTCCTCTGGAATAGTTGTACCGCTTTGAACAGGGCTGCAGTCAGGCTTCAAAAGGCATCATATAGATGGTGTGGTCCACCACGTCACTAGTTGATATATGTTCTGTTACATATTACAGACTCAGAGAGATCACATTAATGGAGGTGACTGTATCCGCACCCACGGGCTGTCTGATGTTTTGTGGGGTTTGTTAGTTTGTTTCTTTGTTTGTTTGAATAGTCCTTGTAAGTAGATCATTAAGTTGTAATTTAGGAAGTAAGGAAAGCTTTCTATTTGCCAAATGATCTCTCCTGCCATTCAAATAACCTCATCTATTTTTTATGTGTGGTGCTAAATCCCTATGCAAGGTCTCTTTCTCTGTCTCTGTCTCACCCACACACACACATACAGACAGACAGACAGAAACACACATACACACACTCTGATTGCTACAGCGGGTTGGCGAGCTGCTCTCGGGCATCTCCAGAATCCCCAATTATCGCAGGATGCAGCATCAATTTAAGTGCTAATTGTCTGCGTAATGAGAGCGGCTGGCTCGCACCCGGGCGGTGCGTCCATGCCCCCCTCACAGCGCCGGATGTTCCATCCTGCCCAACGGAGCGCCGGTCCGCTAATTAAATAAGTGCATGCGCCGCGGCATTCTCATCTGATTCACACGATGGAGATTAATCGTCTGATGAATATGTTTGACTGATACCACTATTTTCTCATTTCAATGGCTGACCCGCAGCTACGCGGATATTCTCTGTTTCCTGCTATGTCTCTGTCAGTTGCCCTTTCTTGTGTTGTTCGCCGTCTGTCTTGTTGAAACATGGTGTTCTTTGAAAGACTTTAGGCCTACTATTGAAAGAGGGAGTGATAGGGAGTCGATGTCCTCATTACATGAATTCACGTGATCAAAAAAGAAAGCGGCAAGAAATGTGCATCGCGAGAGGCTATGAGCACAATTGTAGAACACTGAAGAAGCTTCGATGGGAAAATAGCTCTTACTTGAGCCAGGCATTTCTCCAAATAACATTCACTAATTTGTGTTTAATGATGTTCCATATTTATTGTAAAACGGTTATTCCAAATTCACTGTTGGTCAGATAACGCAGACGTCTACAGGATAGCCCTAACCCTACATATTTATATTTGTTCAATGTTGGCCTATTGTGCGCAATGGCTTCTGATCTAGGCTATCGTTGATTTTGTGATGTAGGCCTATAGGAATATGAATAAATGATACAAATGAGAATATGTTTTCAATTCCTCTTATGCATAAAAATACTTATTTTAGGGTACATGCAACCTATTCCTTAAAAAAAAAGATCTTGTCACATGTGGCCAGAGAATGTGGGTTATAGGCAGCCTACAATTATCTTTGACGATCTCAACGTGTCAAAACATTTTACTCAAATCTAGTATCAAAATGCGTAGATGTATCATATATGGGTTGTGGCATATACTACATCATATCACGTAGGCCTAAAATAAAGTGTTACGAAACTATTTTTATAATTCAAAACATAGCTGCTTTTTCAATTTGTTTTGAACAGCGCAACATGTCAGTCAGAACGTGGATGAACGACTAATTCTGCAGCGAGACTGTGAGAGCTTGTTGTGTCAGTGCAGTGTCTACAGTTCACGGCTGATGTAACACTGCAGCGTTAAACAACAATAACTAGATTGCCTTTTAGAGAGCAATGCAACCTGAAAGTTGAATTATCAGCATCCGATCCGTGGTCGCGTAATTTGGTGAAATTAATAAATAATTGGCAAAACAATATGCCAAAACTTGCTCCATAACATATATAGTGTTTACTTTATCGATATATCCATTCTTTCAAATGGATTTGAAGACGTGGAGGAGACCTAATGTTAAATTGTTTTGTTGTCTGAAACCGTTTAATCGGCAGCACATTTCCTCATTTATCGGAGGTTAACTGCGTAATTTTGCTATTTCGTGCGCAACGTGCAACTGGGATTATTTTCTCTCCCTCTCGCGCGCCGCAGGTGGATTTCGCATTTAAAACTGGACACCCCATAACCAAAGCCAAGCGCGATGTCTATCCGTGATGAGGATAATAAGATTGAGAAATAGGCGGTCAGAATTAATTTAATTTGGGCCTCAAGTGTGTGTGTGTGTGTGTGTGTGTGTGTGTGTGTGTGTGTGTGTGTGTGTGTGTGTGTGTGTGTGTGTGTGTGTGTGTGTGTGTGTGTGTGTGTGTGTGTGTGTGTGTGTGTGTGTGTGTGTGTGTGTGTGTGTGTGTGTGTGTGTGAGAGAGAGAGAGAGAGAGAGAGAGAGAGAGAGAGAGAGAGAGAGAGAGAGAGAGAGAGAGAGAAACAGAGAGCATGGTTATAGGACGTTTTGAGCAACTTGTTTGTTTCAATTTATTCAAGTAATTTAGCTTCTAAGGTTTGTGAGATTTGTTGTTTCAATGATGCTACTAAGAAAACATTACTAATTCGACTTTACATGTTAGTAATTTAGCAGAGCGACTTTTACAGTTACATTTGAGTTATTTAGCAGATGCTGTTAGCCAGAGCTACCAGGGTTAAATCCACTGCGCAATGGCCTTTCTAGGGAGTTTTTCCTAGCCAACGTGCTTTTACACCTGCATTGTTTGCTGTTTGGGGTTTTAGGATGGGTTTCTGTACAGCACTTTGAGATATCAGCTGATGTACGAAGGGCTATATAAATACATTTGATTTGATTTGAATGGCACACCTAGTCGGCATGGGGCTTCTGGCCCAACTCTCTCAACCACTAGGCAACCTGCCGCCCAGTTAGTGCGTTCCTCTTAAAGTAGCTACAACCACGTATCACAGTCATATTTACATTTACATTTAAGTCATTTAGCAGACACTCTTATCCAGAGCGACTTACAAATTGGTGCATTCACCTTATGACATCCAGTGGAACAACCACTTTACAATAGTGCATCTAAATATTTTAAGGGGGGGTGAGAAGGATTACTTTATCCTATCCTAGGTATTCCTTAAAGAGGTGGGGTTTTAGGTGTCTCCGGAAGGTGGTGATTGACTCCGCTGTCCTGGCGTCGTGAGGGAGTTTGTTCCACCATTGGGGAGCCAGAGCAGTGAACAGTTTTGACTGGGCTGAGCGGGAACTGTACTTCCTCAGTGGTAGGGAGGCGAGCAGGCCAGAGGTGGATGAACGCAGTGCCCTTATTTGGGTGTAGGGCCTGATCAGAGCCTGGAGGTACTGAGGTGCCGTTCCCCTCACAGCTCCGTAGGCAAGCACCATGGTCTTGTAGCGGATGCGAGCTTCAACTGGAAGCCAGTGGAGAGAGCGGAGGAGCGGGGTGACGTGAGAGAACTTGGGAAGGTTGAACACTAGACGGGCTGCGGCGTTCTGGATGAGTTGTAGGGGTTTAATGGCACAGGCAGGGAGCCCAGCCAACAGCGAGTTGCAGTAATCCAGACGGGAGATGACAAGTGCCTGGATTAGGATTTGCGCCGCTTCCTGTGTGAGGCAGGGTCGTACTCTGCGGATGTTGTAGAGCATGAACCTACAGGAACGGGCCACCGCCTTGATGTTAGTTGAGAACGACAGGGTGTTGTCCAGGATCACACCAAGGTTCTTAGCGCTCTGGGAGGAGGACACAATGGAGTTGTCAACCGTGATGGCGAGATCATGGAACGGGCAGTCCTTCCCCGGGAGGAAGAGCAGCTCCGTCTTGCCGAAGTTCAGCTTGAGGTGGTGATCCGTCATCCACACTGATATGTCTGCCAGACAAGCAGAGATGCGATTCGCCACCTGGTCATCAGAAAGGGGAAAGGAGAAGATTAATTGTGTGTCATCATTAATTGTAATTAATTATTATTAATTGTAATTAATAATAATTAATAATGGTATTATTGCTTGTAATACTGCTTATGTTGACATATACTGACAGTGTTGTAGCAGCAGCCCGGGGGCTGTATTTCATGACAGAGACACCGATTGCATAATATAATTATACAGAACGCGTTGCAATAAGTAAACACATTCAAGCTTTGAGATCCAGAGTAAAATAATCTATGCGTTGACAAATCAATATTTTTCTGTTATTAGATTAAGACTACATATCGCTGATATCCAGTCGTGGATTAACGAATTAATATGTTTTTTAAAGGAATGTATAAATCAATAATAGACATACTGTAGACTACAGGCCTAGTACAACTACAACACCATAGAAATGTAGCCTATAATAACATTTACATGTACATTTTAGTCATTTAGCAGCGCTCTTACCTAGAGCGTCCTACAGTATGAGTGCGTACATGTTCGTACTTTTCCTATAACATGTAGTCTTACACAACGTTTAAAATGCCAGTAGCATAAAACAAACAGATTTTGAAATAATAATTTTAAACGATTTGGCTAATAAAAAAACATGAATTAATGGCCATATGATTCAATTCCGGTAAATGAATACTCTTGGATTTGTGTAAAAAGATAAGTAATAACCTAAGGTAAAACAGACAAGAACGATTGGCGCTATATCACTCCATGCACAGGCTACTACGCCCATAATAAAAGGTACAAGCAAAAGGTTGCGGGGCAGACAAATCAATTCAGAGACAAATCAATTCAGAAAATATATATTCTGTAATGTCTTGGCTATGGGCGTATTATTGATCAATTGTATTAAAGTAATTTGGTATGGCACAGCTGCCTATACAAAGGACACTCAATATGTGACAAAAGGAGGGAGATGAACTGTTATATAGGCGTAAATACAACCAGATTTCGAACTAAGCAGTCCACTCAACAACATAGACATAAAATATATGATTTTTTTTTAAAGTCTACAATGCATATGTGCATTGGTGAAGTTCAGAATGATTCTGGTTGGTTTAGCTATGTAAATCACACCCCCGTTAGCGTAGACTCATTTTCCCATGGATAGCCAATTGTGTTTAGATGTATGATGAATGCATACAAGCTCGCCAGACAAAACAGTCAGGTCCGGCCACGGTTTCCTCCAGGTTCGGCTAAATCTGTGTCAGACGTGAAAGTTTCACCCAAAAACCACTTTCACTACGGGTTCCTGTGTATTTCTTTCAAGACTGTCCAATGAGAAAGTCGGTCTCGATACATGCTGACCAATAAGAGCGCGAGTGGCAGTGGGCTGGTCCTGAGCAGCTCGAGAGCGAGATTGAGATAGTTTGGAGACGAAGTCTGGATACGAATTCCACTCGTCTTGCGTCCCTAATTTAGAGAAGTGTATGCGTGGAATTCCGCGAGGAACTGAGACTAAACTAACTGTCTCGAGTGGTGAACTCGCTTCAGGACAGGTGAACTCGCTTCAGGACAGGTAAAATCCCCCGCGGGCAGCGCGAGAGTAGTGAAAGTTAGAGGATCTTTTTATTCGATGAGGTAAGTAGAAAAAAACATCGACAAAATGGGCTAAAATATTTCAATTTTCTATAGGCCTGGTCATTGTAGTAGAATTATCATTCGTTTGTTTCTGATGTATTATTACATATTATTTGTTGCAATATATAATGTATAATTTGTTATCTATTATTGATATTATTAGGCAATTAGTATTATTATTATTTGTTATTATTATTAAACTATATGCTCAAACAGCCACATTGTAATAAAGCAATAATAAAGCCATATTGTCACATGGATAATCCATTTGATTTATTTTTGAAAATAGCCTACATGTTTCCATAGTTTGAAAGTAGGCGTTTTGGTATGACAATGCATTTTGTTGATCAAAAATATATTGGTAAGCCTTTAATGATAGTATGGCTTGTGCTATGCCCTGTGTTTTTCAGTGCATGGAGAAATGACAGTATCAGTTTACACCGTGGACAGGCCCCTTACCATTCTGAGGGAGAATTTATGTCGTGTGCTTTCAAGACATTCTTAATTTACACGAGAAGAACACGGGATATCAACTTATCCATTCGGCGCATGTTTCGGTGTAGGAATTCGGGAACCGTCTGAAGTGCATTGGAAGTGCTGCTCTCATTTCACTTGACCGTGGCCACAGCGCGCGTTTTACGGGTGTTAGTTGAAAAGCCAAAATCATGACAAATAGACGAAACGGAAATCGTTCTATATTCTGGGTTTGATGGACCGACATGACAGTAAAGGAATGATAGCCTAACATTTAACGAAAGGAGGGGCAGAGAGAGAGAACACACAATGAAGGAGAAATCCAAAACTGCTGCAAGGACTAGACGGGAAAAGGAGAACAGCGAATTCTATGAACTGGCCAAAATGTTACCTTTACCCTCGGCTATCACGTCTCAGCTGGACAAAGCGTCTATAATAAGACTGACAACAAGTTATCTGAAGATGAGAATTGTCTTCCCTCAGGGTAAGTATATTTTAAGTTTTCACAATCCAGTCTTCTCTTATATAGGCTATGCCATATGCCATGTATCTGTAGACTATACTTATTTGTATTTTTCTGTGGGCCCATCTCTTATCTGTTTTTTTGTTTGTTTTTTATTTATTCACCTGCATTTTCCTACTGATTAGGTAGTCTATTGTAATTGTATATTATGGCTATTGTGCATAGGTTTATTATGCTACGTTATAGCCTACAACAGCTGTTAATAGGCTATATTGTGTAATTAGATTTATTATATTTATATATTATTATATTTATATTGCGATGACACCTAGCAGCTGCTGTCTTTCTGTTGCAGTCATTGCTGATGTTGTTTTTATCTTATTAGCCTTTTGATATGTTTTTTTTTCATCTACCAGTTATTGCTACAATAGGCTACCATGTTGCTACAGTAGGCTAGTGTAATTTCATGCGTGCGTGTGCGTGCATGCGGATGGTCGTCGCAGATCCACGCCTCGGCGTGCCTACATTTAGGCCATTTTCGGGGTCAGGGGATCAAAATGCGTCGAAGGCGATTAGCCACCATCTTCCCTCGATCTCAACAGGCTGCTATGCTGTGTGACTGACAATGACGGCCGCGTCAATTATAAAACGCCCTGCGTGCCACTGGCATCTGATCACCTGAGGCGCGAAACAGCGGGAGAAGACCTAATTGATCCACTCAGGTCGCTTTCGATTTTTCCAGATAAAAAATGTATAGGCTTCTGGGGTGTGATCTCTTCATACTTCTATTCAGTCATACTCATATCTGTTTTTATCACACACGATAGCCTACTCATAGTCAGATGTACTCCATGATCAAAACCCGGAAGTGCAATTTAAATGCTGGTAAAGCCTAAAGTGCACATTACTGCTGCAAGCACTCAGAGATGCATCTTGGAGGGCATTGTTATGTTCCTTCACTCATTCACAAAGATTGTTCAAAGGTCGGTCTACCACCCCAACATATGAAAATGCACGTTTGACTTATTTCATCCTAGTCAATTGTCAACGACATGGGCTAATTAATAGCCTAATGCATGGCTGGCTACTACTGCCAGCATTTATTTGATCTCCTGGTAGGCCTACTTATGCTACAACATTTCCACAATCAAAATATATGATCTACATTAGTCATTTTATTTTCTAATGGTCTGTTGCTTGGTAAACATGCCTGGGCGAAAATAAATAATAATAGCAAGAACGACATAACAACAGACATAAAGTCAGCAATGGAATAATTATACAGACAGAAAAAGTAGGACTACTAAACAACGGGAAGTAGAAAGTCATAATAAACCCTATGGCCTCAGCAAAATCGACAGAAAATAACTAGATTGAACAACAATAACTAGCAATGGATTCTGATTCACACACAATGTTTGGAGAAGGGGAGACTTGTGTCCTGAGAGGAGTGACTGAGTGTGAGTGAGTACAACAGAGCGGCGTATGTCTGTCTGGGGAAATGAGGGCTGAGAGAGAGCGGCGTGTTGTAATCCAATCATTGCAGCAGGCTCAACCTATACCCCGCCCGTTCCGGTGTTTGGAGGATATGTTGCAATTGCTGTTGTTTGGCCGGAGAAGAAGTCGAGAGGAGCCAACATATTCAAATGATGATTTATATATTTTCATGAACCCTTGTGTGGTGTTCATGTTTTTGTTATTCTCCCAATGTTCGCAGGTCTGATGGACCCGCAACATTATTGGGTTTTTAAAACAATACAGCCATAACAATTAACGTAAAAAATACTTAATACTTCAATGTTGATTTACATCAGTTAGAAGCAATATAGATAGCATACATGGTTAATATTTGCCATTTACCTCTGCTCGATCACCTTTATCAATAAAAGCGCTATTCATTTTATAATCAAGACATGGGTAAAATAAATCATGCTTATCTTGAAGAAATATAAATGACAAGGTTTTCATCAATATAGATGTTTATAAAAAATTGTACATGCAGTATTTTATGGAAATGATAAATGAACCCTGTTGAACACAAAATAAGGCCGGTCTATACACCACATGAGGGACAGAGTTTTACTGTGTGTGTGTTGCACATTTATTTCTTGCACTTGATGCATGTGTACTGTGTCTTCCTGTCCTTCTTGTGTTCACACACATCGCAGTGCTTCTTCTTGTTGCTACCGGCTGCAATTATATATTGATGAAAACACTTAGTTCAGGAATTTTACTAATATCTCACTCACATATACAATTACAGCAGGCCAAAGTAGGAGAGTCAGACACACACACACATGCAACAATATCATTCACACTTACTTCCGGTATTGGAGTTGTTGGTTCTGTGGGTCGGGCGGATGCGGCACCAGCATCTTCCTCCTGAATCCTCCTCACGAAGGCTGCAGAAGCTGGAGTACTTAGGATATGTTGCCTCCTCTGGATTTGAGGTCTTAACAAAGCCTTGGCTCTTTCTCGTGGAGCTGGGCGTCTCCTCTGGAACCTCCGTCTGTTCCAATCTGGGTTTAACGCCATCCAGATGACAAACGCGTTTTACACTGAGATGTCCAAGATGTTGAAGCATAGCATACGGTTCTTCTTTTTCAGCTGTAGCCAGTCACCAGCTTCTCTAAATTGTCCACCCCTCCTTTTGTGGCATTGTAATCCATTATGATTTCTGTTTTTTTAATGTTCCTGTCCACAGATTCTCCCATCCCTATGCAGCGTACTCAAGAGTACCATATTTTTGCCTTTCTTGGCACGTAGGACACTAGGGACGTGTCGGCTGTGAACACAAACTTAAGAGGAATTGAAAGGCCTGTTCCGTGTTTTCAACAGCGGAGGAGGGAGCTCTGGCTTGTTTTTTCATACTGTTCATACCATCATCAGCTTCCTCTTGAGGAGCTCCTGTCCAAGCTTGTGCAAAGTAAAACAGTTATTGCATGTGATGTTGTGGCCACGGAGTCTCTGTGTCACTTCCAGGAAAACCCGCATCCCTTGGTTCTTCTCAGGGGCTCCTCCATCTACACTGGCAAGTTCCACGCATATGAGGAAGCAGCATCACAGGCAGCCCAGATCTTGATTCCATATTTTGCATATTTATACGGCATGTACTGCCTGAAGGGGCAGCTGCCCCTAAATGGCATAAGCTGCTGTGTTGGGTCCAGGGTTGTAAAACAGGGAAAGGCAGTCCACCCACTTGTCCCATACTGACCTGATTGCAGTTAGCTTGTCTCTCTGCACTGACCTGATTGCAGTTAGCTTGTCTCTCTGCTGCGGAGATGGTCTGGTGTCTTGGTTATTGAGGCGGATAATCTTGGAAATAATGTGGAAGTTTTCCCAGAGAACTTGTTGCACGGAAAGGTTCCCTGCCAGTTTCTGCATCCCACAGGGATTCTGTGGATTCCCCATTTGATCTGAGAACACCAGCAAGGATAATAACCCTGAAGTATCCAAGTAAATTAGTTTGGATCTCTGCAAAAACACACCTTCCCTCCAAATCAGTGCAGTCCAGAATTATTTTCTGTATGGTGTCTGGGATGAAAAGTTCAAAAGAAGACTTTATGTCCTCCATATTAGTGACAGCCATCTGCGTCGGCCTTGGTTGCATCCGTATCACGTTGGCATTCATGCGGGGTGGCTCATTCCTTGGGCAAGAAGACCATTAAATGTCTCTTTTTTCTTTTACATCCAAATGTCTCCTCCTGCAGGCTGCTGATGAGCTGGTTGCTGACTGGCTGGTCCTGGGGCTGGCTGAGTGTCAATCTCATCCTATTCTTCCATAACACTGTCAGACTATGAATTGACAGACATAGGACCCTCCTATTCTGAAATTCTTCATCTTCCACACTAGCTCAATGAAAATGCGTTCTTTTACAAGTTCTTCACAGAAAATGAGCCAAGGCCAATGAGTCTCAGGTTGAATTTTTTTTTTTCATTGTATAATTTTTCTTCTAGTAAGTAACCTTTGAAAATGTGTCCCACAGATCCGAACACCACACAGGGTTTAAGAATGTTATTTTCAGGAATCTCTTGACACTATTTCATCCTTCCACAAGATGTCGTCCTGACACGAATCTAGGGTTGTTACCCAAGCAGGCTGGTTGTTCGTTCTATCAGTTCTGTTGGCAGAGACATTAGTTTTGTATCTTTAGACACCACCCAGTAGTTGGTTTTAAATGTCTACTGACTTACTGGCTGGCAACCCCTTACTTGCTAGCTAGCCAACTACGGCTAACATATAGTCGGGTCAAACAGTCAAACAGTGCAGCCATAATAACTACAAAGTAGCTGTATTTGCATTTGTTTCAGCTGTTTTCTAGTGACATTTATTTGGATTCATGCAAAACAATGAGCTAATGATGGTCGATTTCACCTGACATAGAAAATGTGCTCTCTCGCCAGGACACCGTTGTTCAGAGGAGCTAGCCAACAACACAGCTAACACAATCACTTCAAACTGAAGCAGGACATAACTAGCTGCACTTCATTTAGTTGTACCTGTTTTCTATGCTGATTCGTGATTTTGACTGGCTGAGAAAAGCTGCCTGCCTGTCTGTCTCATAGCCTACTATGCAACAGCTGGAGATCAAATTTGAATATTGAAACAATGTTGCAAATGTCGGAGAGACAGACAGCAAGGTTTATACAAATCTCTGCTGTTGAAAACAAAATGTTAGTCGAAAAGAAATGTGAGATAATGTCTAGATGCTTTTTATAGTGGAGATCAAGTCCATTAATTGCCTGGCTGGGCTGATTAAACAGTGGATTGCACAGTCAGATAGAACAGAGTAGGCTTTTTAATGTCATATATTTAGCCAGTGGTAACTTGTGGCATAGACACCGGCAGGAATGCGGTTTTAATCAATCAGCATTCAGGATTAGACACACCCATTGTGTCATGTTTTGTCATTGGTTATCATGTCTTGTCTCTGTGCTTCCCTTCTATTCGTTTCCCTCTGCTGGTCTTATTAGGTTCTTTCCCTCTTTCTATCCCTCTCTTCCCCTCCCTCTCTCTCTCGCTCGCTCTCTCTCCCTATCGTTACGTTCCTGCTCCCAGCTGTTCCTCATTCTCCTTAACTACCTCATTTACTCTTTTCACACCTGTCCCCTATTTTGCCCTCTGATTAGAGCCACTATTTCTCCCTCTGTTTTCCGCTTCTGTCCTTGTCGGATCCTTGTATGATGTTCGCTGTTCTGTGTCCTTGTCTCGCCCTGTCGTGTTTTATCTTCTTCAGATGCTGCGTATGAGCAGGTGTCTTAGTCTGCTACGGTCGGTGCCTTCCCGAAGCAACCTGCAGTCTATGGTCGAGTCTCCAGTCAGTCCTCGCAACTGCGAGTGGATTTAAGTTTTTCCTGTTTTGTTTTCTCCTTGATATATCCAGGATTATTACTTTTGTCATTTACTGGAATAAAGACTCTGTTTTCGTTAAGTCGCTTTTGGGTCCTCATTCACCAGCATAACACATTGTATAAACAGACAGAAGAACTAGCCAAAAGTTGTTTAGAGAACATGGATCTTCACTTTGTTTGAGTGAAAGAGAGATGAGTACTGGCTGCTGAAAATGACTTTTTTCAGATCACAAATAATTACAAAAAATGATTGTGTCATGTCATAATCCTATTTGGAAAATTCTCCATATAGTTACATACTAGTTTTGTTCAAGTACTGGGCACACCCCTACTATCAATCAAGTTATAGTAACTAGCTTGTCTAACTATCTTAACTGCCATGCCTGCTGGCAAGGTTGGTAGACTTTAGAAAATAAGCAATTACTAAATGTAGGCTACTGAATAAGACTCACCATTTTAGCAGGGATGCAGAGGGCATATTTAGTTTCTTAAAGAAAGAGCACCACCATTCAGGAGGATACAGACAGCTCAAGTGGTATGCTTAGATATGCAGAAAAATAAACACATTTTTGACATAGAATTAAGCATAATAATTATGGCTCCAGGCTGCAGGAAAAAGCTCTTTCAGATGTTTAAAAAATGCTTAAAAATGCTTAAAATCCCCCCCAGCAATCCTCACATAATTTGCTCCCCCTAAGATGTCTGGGGTTCATGACATTCCTGTGACTGGCATGGTGAATAATACGTGTATTTGCGTATTTGCTAAACATCTATTGGTTATCTAGGTCTTCACTTTATCTAAACCATAAAGTTTCCCAGTGTTGTGTTTAGGTAAGCTCATGGCAAATGCAAGGAATGACATTGCAAGAATCTAAAAAAAAAGTTGTAAAAAATAAAAAATAGCTTATAGGCCTGTAGCATCTGCCATATCATGTTATGACAGTGTTATCGCAGGTCACCTAAACGGAACAGACACATTGAATTGTTTTCACTTTACGTACACAATTACCGGTGCAAGTTGCAAGAAATCACGAGGTAGGCTACTTAGATGTGATGATACACAGGGACTAATGAGGACTGATGATTACAAAATTATAATAGGCCTATGCTAATTAATTGTATGACAAAGGCCTACTGATACAAAAACCAACACCATTATTTGGAATGCTTTCTCTGGGCTATTTCTAACTTTGCACTACTGTGTTTGCATAAGCCTATAAGCTATCAGCCATTATGTATTAGAAATCTCTGATTATTGCTAATCAGAATCATCTACAATACATTTTTATTGTGACCAAGTAATTGTGCACATTATAATCAATCAGATTATTCTACATCATATCGGACTCTGTACCTGTATTTGAAATAGCAAACATTATATTTGATTACCATTTGTGATTATAAATGAGCCTACATTGTAAAACATTTCCCGTTGATTTTACAGTAACTTACTGGTGACCAGTTACATGTAAGTTACTGTAAAAAGCAACGGTATATTGTTTTTTTCTGGTTTACTGTTGCATTAATTGACTTGCAGTGTCAATAATGCTTATCAAGTTGTTTTATGGTAACAAATACTCTTACCGTGAAGCCTTCTTTGCATATTTCCCAGTGTGCCTTGCCTTTTGGGAGAATTGTACAGTCACCTACCATCCATGGCTGTTAGTGACAGAGACATGGTTCCATCATTTTCAGTCCTGTGGCTTTCACCAAGTGAGTTCCTAGGCGAATGTTATCATGACAATTAAACAATTTTTGACAATACATTATATATCTCATAATAACTTATTTTGATGTCTAGTTTTATCCTAATACAGCTGCCTGAAACTCGTGGTTTACAGGCCACATTAGGCCTGCAAGTAGTTGCAAAATTCCACTCTTTCCCAAAATTCCCAAAAATCCTGGTCGAACGATTCTGGATTTCCTGCTTATTCCTTCCTGTTTCCAAGACACTTCCAACTGGGATTTCTGGAAAATATGGGAATTTTGGGAAGGTTACAAGTATTTTGCAACCCTACCTGCAAGTCACATTATGCTGGGTTGCAGAGTAATGTGTAATTTCTATTGGAATCCAGCCAGAGTTAGGATATCCAACCACTGGAATTTTCATTCACCCACAATTTGCATTGAGATTGTCTGTCACGGTTCAGGATATTGGGAGTAGACTATCTAAACCATTTAAACTGGAACAACCATTTCAATAACGGATGCAAAAAAAATCTAACTAACTAATTGGATTAGTTTAGATTTGTATTTAATTTAACTTTGTGTAGAATGCGTTTAATCAATGAATCAATGTACATGCAAAAACATAGATAAAAAATAAACGATTTAAACAAATCTACCTGCAGTAGAGCATGCTGGGAAGTATGATACAAATTATTTCTAAGACTGCATGGTACCAATTATAATACTGTAGTCTTTTTATGGTACCAAATTATCTTACTGTATTTTTTTTAAACTGTTGTTTTACAGTAGCTTACAATTTTACGGTACCAAAAGTTATAGTATTTAATTGACGGTACCTTTACTGGTATTTAATATATTGACAGGGGTGTGGGAGGGGAGGGAGAAAGTTGTTCGAACTCAGACAAAATTGTTGCAATTCGCCTAATTTCCACAAGGGGCCTGCGTTTTACAAGTAGCTCCTATTTTTTGGGTGCTTGTTTTACCTTTTATGATGGAAAATGATTTATTTTTATGATGTGCCTGATTGTATATTTTATTCTATAATATAAAACAGCATGGCCACAAACAAAGCAATGGATATAAATAACGAAACAGGTACCAATTATCTAAGAATATTGGTATATAGTTGTAATATTTATTTGCTCAAACGTTTTCTCACTTGCTTTTGATTTTGTTGCCCTGTGCTTTTAGTGTGGAATTCTATTTTGAATATTATAAGTACAGTAAGTTACCTGCTATAGTGTACGGTAAAGTCCGAAATGAATTTTTCCCAAAATACAATGTTGTTTATGGTATTCTACTGTATTCAATTTATACAGTATGTTTCTATTCACTATATATTAATTTACTAGGGCAATTACATTTGTATTTTTTTTTACAGTGTACCCATCCTTTAGAAAATCATTATTACGGAAATATGCCTAACTATTTCTTCAGCAGTTGACATAAGTTATCAATTGCTTGTAGAAAACATAGCTGAAAAGTAGCCAATATAGGCACAGGATGAATTATTTTGGACAACTATTGACATGAATTGGCTAAATAAACATTTTGATTAGGCTTGTCTTGAATTTGATGAATGTTTTGGTATATTTTGTATTTATTTTGTATTTAACCTTTATTTAAAAAGTCAGTTAAGAACAAATTCGTATTTACAATGACGGCCTAGGAACAGTGGGTTAACTGCCGTGTTCAGGGGCCTAAGCACTAGACGTTCTTTATGAAAAAAGAAAATGTGCCCAATTAAAAGTCAAAAATGTGTCTAAAAACAGAGAAAGCCCTAAACCGTTGTCCGCCCAAACTAATGTTAGGCCTAATAGTCAACAGAATAATATTTGTTTAGGCCTACCTGTAATGGGTTATTGAAACTGGGGAACAGCTCAGCCTGTCTGAAACCTCGTAATCATCTGAAAAAATATCCCTAGAGCAGAGATGTGAGATGTTAACCCACCGGGCACACACTGGTTGTTTCCAAGTAATTTCAATGAATTGACGTCTGTGCCCAGTGGGAAGTTTCTCTGCTCACATCGACTATTCTATGGTTCAGGGCACTTGACGTCCGTTAAGTAGCACTTCAAACGCCAGGTGCATCTATTCTTTGCCTATTAAGCCTATTTGTAAGACATGTAGGCTAGTCTTATAGTGCTCATTGAGTCCGCGGTTTCGCTTCTCGAATACATCAGACAAATTAGTAACCTGTACATATTGTGATCCCTGGGATATAGTAGCTGAGTTGAATTGCGAGAAAAACAGCCTCTCATCCATGATTGCAGCGGCTAGCAATTTGAATATGACGCATGCAACGAAGGGACAGACATGCACTATCATACTATCTTATATAATCCTTACATTCATGTCAACATGTTTTAAATAATGTGTCTATAAAGCAGGCCTACTTTCGACTGGTCATGTTTTGGAGCTAAAATTAACAGTAAATTGCCAGACAAAAAATATACGTTTTTGCTAAAAGAATAGCATGACCTAATTGCGAAAATATCAAATAGCCTATAGGCCTTGCGTAAAAGAAAAAGGAAACAAATATATAAAATAGGCTATACTCTCCTTGTCCATTATTATAGGCCTAAATCACTGCGTCAAGCTCATTGCAAACCAACGCTGCATGTTGTTTTCAGAGGGAGGCTACTTTGCATGCGTGCAGAATGTCAAATATGTTTTCCACGGCACCTGGGTTAATTTGACTTCTAAACAAATAAGGAGATGAGCTGTGCAAAAGCTATTTCAAATGTTGACCAAATAATTTGTGTATTGTTGTTGAGCTGTGTAATCGCGAAGGTATCGTTTGGACAATATTGAAATGTGAAATGGTGGTGGGTTATTCGAGTCTTTACTCAGACACTGATTGTTTTTGTACGATTAGCATTTTCTATCTGGCATGGCGTTGCGAGAAGAGCCGCTTGTATTTATTTGCATTATCGTGTTTTGTTGGTTCCGTTGAGGATGTCATATGTGTCATGCATTTAAAGTTTTGATGTTCACTCAATTTGTAACAACTTTCTGCAGCATTTTGTTCATCGTACTTTAAAAAAAAATTGGGACACACATTAGCTGTGTGTATTATTATTATTATTATTATTATTATTATTATTATTATTATTATTATTATTATTATTATTATTAATATTATTATTATTATTATTAAAATATATAGGCGTAGGCCGACAGAGAGAACTGGCGTAATAAAAACCAGCATAAAGAAACATTGTCACATGCGTTACGTGTATTATTGCACGACTATATGGTTTGCGAAAAGGAGCTGATATACATACTGGTGCTCTGTTTCAGGTTTGGGTGAAGCTTGGGGTCACACGAGTCGAACGAAAACTTTGGACAATGTCGGACGTGAGCTGGGATCCCATCTTCTCCAGGTAATTCAGGAAGCTTAGTCTACCAATTTAATAGAACATTCACTGCAAAATATGATGGTTTAAATAGCCTACTAGTAATGAAAATAATAATTCTTAAGATGTATGTAGACATGTTGCATTTGATTTGATAGGTTGGATCCCACATCCTCCAGGTAATTTAGAAAGCTTACTAATTTATATTTTCAAAATTACTGTGAAATATTATATTACAAAAAATAATGATTCTCAAAATGTAGCCTATATATGTCTGCCTAGTCATGTTCTGTTACATTTAGTTTGATATTTGATCTCACGAATCTGACTGTAATGCATTGAGTGCTCTTGAATAGGCCTCATATTTCTTTGATCTATGCATTAATTTATGCATTTTTTTCTCCAGACATTGGACGGCTTCATCTTTGTAGTGGCGCCAGACGGAAAGATCATGTACATATCTGAGACAGCATCAGTCCATCTGGGACTCTCTCAGGTCAGCACCTGGTCATAGCCTATTAATCTTAGCCTATTTAGTGTTTTTGTTTTTTCAAGTTTTATTTGGTCGAGTGAGTGGAGTCTTTTTATTTACTATGCATAAGGCTTAAGAGCTCGTGATATCCATATTGCAAATGTCGATATTTGATATTATGGAATTATGTTTGAATGGTTGAGTGATTAATACTGTTTAATTACCGAGGTAATTCTTAACAGGTAGAGCTGACCGGGAACAGTATTTACGAATATGTCCACCCCGCCGACCACGACGAAATGACTGCCGTTCTCACCCCACATCAGCCCTACCACTCACATTTCGCCCAAGGTAGGCTATATGAATATAGGCCCAACTTGGAGAGAATAAAACCCCATATAGAATACATTTTTGTACGTTGGATAATAGACTGATATTTTCAGTCTCCTCTTCCAGAATATGAGATGGAGCGCTCTTTCTTCTTGAGGATGAAATGTGTGCTGGCAAAGAGAAACGCCGGCCTCACCAGTGGTGGATATAAGGTAGACGATTTGCAATGGAAGTATATAGCCTAATGCTGCTTGAAAGTACTATCTATGTTGTATACACATTCTATTGATTTAATAAATGCCAAATTAATTATAACTTAATTAAGCGTAAAGATAGGTATAAGTATAATTTATGGAAATGTTTAAACATTTACAGTGAGCGTAAAAAAAATGACATAAAAAGACTGGACAAAATAGCAACAAACCCCCCCCCCCCCCCCCCAGGTGATCCACTGCAGCGGTTACCTAAAGATCCGTCAGTACAGCCTGGACATGTTGTCTTTCGACGGCTGCTACCAGAACGTGGGCCTGGTGGCAGTGGGACACTCTTTGCCTCCCAGCGCCGTGACAGAGATCAAGCTGCACAGCAACATGTTCATGTTCAGAGCCAGCCTCGACATGAAGCTAATCTTCCTCGACTCGAGGTAGGTCTACAGCAAAACATACAAATAAAGAATGGGTTGAAGGATAGGATATGGAGAAGAATAACTGAATTACATAGTCCTACAGCAGGTGTTTTGATGAGCCAGCCATGACATAAACCAGCTAAAGTCGTTTTTTTGATGTTTTTTCCACTAGTGCTCGGTGACAGTTGTTAAATGACTATTAAGTCCCCAACCTAATGGAACAAAACAGTATTGAATTCACAAACATGAAATGCTACAATATATTCCATTATTTATGGAGTTATAATGGCTTACTGCATCTAAAAAGTATAATGTCTTATTGTTTTAAAGTGGAATCCTGGACCTCAAGCCACTGGGGTCCACTTTACAGAACATTCTGTTCCTTCTCAGCATGAAAACAAGTTTGGATCCAATAGAACTCTGAGCATATAATGATACATGGAGGGAGAACAGCATGAACTTCAATAAATTAAAGTCCATGGCTGAAAGAGAGGACAAAAACATTTGCCTTCTCACCCCTTCCTCCCTTCTTCCCTCCCTCCTCCTCTCCCTAGGGTGGCAGAGCTGACTGGTTACGAGCCCCAGGACCTCATTGAGAAGACCCTGTACCACCACGTCCACAGCTGTGACACCTTCCACCTGCGTTGTGCCCACCACCTGTGTGAGTTAGTTACAGTAGGTTGGGCCCTGCCTCGTCAGACTACCTTTTGCTGGACTTTTGGCTCTTTTCCTTAACTTTATCCCACACATTGAAATACATTTTTATCAAAGGACACAACTATAAACTACACCAGACCTTGACCTCTAACACACATACAGTATTAGCTAGCTGTGCATTTCAACACTCCAGAGGAAATCATAACTTGAGATCCACACCACATGTGGTACTCTGACTTAAAGGGTATTGATTCAAAGTTAGGATTCAGTCCTTTAGAACACACACCAGAATGCTGGTCAGCAGAGTGCAACTGAGTGCCTCAGACCAGAATATCGGCCATCATTATCAATACATTTTCCAACGGTTCGACATGTGGAATCGAGGACAACAGCCACCGCTCGTTGGCACACAGCAGGTGGTCTCTGTAACACACCATGGGGACAGCAAGCGATGGGACGGCCCCCTGCCGCACTCAGTTGTCAATCATTCATTTAGAATGACCCATTATAGGTCAAAACAATCCAAACTAAAATATGTCTCCTCTTCTCCTATCTTCTCCCTCCTCCCCAACTCCCACCCCTTCCATCTCCTCTCCTTTGATCCTCACAGTGCTGGTGAAGGGCCAGGTGACCACTAAGTACTACCGTTTCCTAGCCAAACAGGGAGGCTGGGTGTGGGTGCAAAGCTACGCCACCATTGTCCACAACAGCCGCTCCTCCAGACCCCACTGCATCGTCAGCGTCAACTACGTTCTTACGTGAGTCTCATTCTGTTCAATTCAACTCTATTCAATTCAGTTCCATTCAAATCGATTCAAGCTACTCCATTTCTCTACTTCATCAACATCTGAAGTTGTGGAGGACTAAATATATAAATATATCATCATCATCATCATCATCATTATTATTATTATTATTAATTCAATTGAATTTGATTTGAGTTTATGAAACCCCTCGGGGCAATTAGAATGGCATTGTCAGAGCAGAAGCAACAGATAATTGAATGAATAAACATAACTATCTCCACATACAAAACATGACCTTCTCGTGGCCTGTGATATTAGTGAAATACTGACCTCGTCCCCAGGCTATTGCTGACAGTGCATATAACTATTCAAAGCTGGCCTTAGTGGGAGTCTATTACTAAATAAAGTATTTGTCACACAGGCATAATCATGTCTGGAACGGAAAATCTGGAATGGTATCGAACTCATCAAACACGTGGTTTCCATGTGGTTGATACCTTTACATTGACTCCATTCCAGCCATTATTATGAGCCGTCTTCCCCTTAGCAGCCTTCTGTGATTTGTCATCATTCCTTTTTTGCGAATCACACCGAGGCGTGGCTCTGCGCTTGTGGTGTGCTAGCGTACAGGGAGGGGTAGGGGGAAGGTGTTGTGGGAGATGATTGTTTGGTAGATTAAGCCAAATTAGCCAATGCCTATGCGAGGGAAGGTTCTCCCGACCTTTTTGTATTGGCTAATGTAGGCCAAGTTTGACACATTGGTCCACCAGACAAGTGTCTGGGAATGAGATCAGTGAAATACCAACAAACTTTGTTCATGACCCCAGCTAGACTGATAGTGGGTAGGGCTGTGTGTACCTCTCACATTCTCAGTTTGTTCCCTTTATGGCCACCTCTATTGCTACACCCTACTTTACACAGAACATGTTTTTTCGGGTGCGATAAGACCTTTGAGACCAGTGAGATAAACATTGGGGGGAAATACCTACTTTCATTATTGACCTGGTGTCTAAGGAAAGAAAATCTATATGACAGTAAACCGGAAATCGATAGCCATCTCATACATGCTGCCCGTGTTGGATTTTCATTGTTAGGTTTGGATGATCCAGACCAAGCTCTTTAATCTCTCTCTCTCTGTGTGTGTGTGTGTGTGTGTGTGTGTGTGTGTGTGTGTGTGTGTGTGTGTGTGTGTGTGTGTGTGTGTGTGTGTGTGTGTGTGTGTGTGTGTGTGTGTGTGTGTGTGTGTGTGTGTGTGTGTGTGTGTGTGTGTGTGTGTGTGTGTGTGTATTCATTTAAGCCGTCTGCATTTCAGCTCTTGTGTATTTACTATTGTTATGTATTTACCGCAAACCCCAACACACTCAGAAATAAACTCAATAAGGAGTGAGGCTTCTCTAGTGTATTCATACTGCATGTTTAGCTTATATTCAGGATGAAACACGTTTAGCTTGTATTCAGGATGAAACACGTTTAGCTTGTATTCTGGATGAAACACGTTTAGTTTGTATTCTGGATGAAACAGGTTTAGCTTGTATTCTGGATGAAACACGTTTAGCTTGTATTCAGGATGAAACACGTTTAGCTTGTATTCAGGGTGAAACACGTTTAGTTTGTATTCAGGATGAAACACGTTTAGTTTGTATTCAGGATGAAACACGTTTAGTTTGTATGCAGGATGAAACACGTTTAGCTTGTATGCAGGATGAAACACTGAGTTACACTTGGGTTCTCCCTCTAAAAATGGTCTAAAGGTAATACAGATTAATGTGTTTTTGCGGCAGATGGAACACTTTTTCCCCCTCAGCACTGGTTTGATTGAACCCTGTGAGATACACCAACATACAGTAAATAAACATCAAATACCTTTCAAATACTGCTGAATTTTACAATGCATACTAGACCAGCAAAGCCATTTCATCACCTTAACCTACAGCATTTTATTCCATCAGTTCACATCGTTCCATTAATAAATCATGATTCTGGGATGGAGAGCCAGTGGCTTATTTCAGATGGGAGGTGGTCTGACTTTGACCCCCATGTGGAATTCAGCTAACACAGCTGAGTTTGCACAAAAGCCTATATCAGCACTATTGGCTCTCGCATAGGTCACCAAGAGAACACATAGGATGGAGAACCAGTCACTGCTACTGTACCTGCAAGAGCAATAACCATGTTTGTGTTTCAATTAACACTCTATAGTGCACTACTTTTGACCATGGCCCATAGGGCTCTGGTCAAACGTAGTGTACTATGTAGGGAATAGTGTGCAATTTGGGATGCCCCCTATGTCTCACAAAACACTGACTATCCAAATATTGCCTTTCCCATTGCAAGGTGCCACACACTTAAAGAGCGGGTCATATTAAGAAACATACTACAGCAACTGGTTGAGTGGGGTCAGAGACAGGGAACAGGGGTTTAAAATGCCACGTGCTGGTATTACATACTGCTGATGTGATGAGTTAAGAACAGGGTCATGTTTGCAGAGAGTTTGACACAGGAACCGCTTCATGACGTTGAAGTCTGATAGAGTTCATTCCCAGGACAGTGGGTTAGAATGCTAAGGTGGTAGATGCATTATATGATATGTACATACAGGTGACAAATGAATAGTCAATGTTATGTTATTCAATCTGGGAGGGGGTTGTGTGTGTGTGTGTGTGTGTCGGGGTACATTTTCACCTCAAGAGAATGTAAGATGAGACTGAGGGAGTAGATTCACAACAGGCATGGTGTTGACATTATGGGAATGGTTGTAATTTGTGTGTGAGTGTGAGTGCGTGTGTTCTGACAATGTTTGTGCAGTAGAAATTAATTATTAACTTTGATTCGGGTGTTGGTTGTGTTTCTCAAAAAAGGAGGGTTAATCTCTCAACCTAGTTTATCTTATATAACCTACTCATTTCTAATTGTCATCTCATTAATAAATTAATCAAAACTCCAAAGAAGGTGTTGGTGAATTATGTCTCTCTCACTATCAATAGTAAATATTGGCAGAGACAATGGTATATATATATATATATATATATATATATATACATACACAGTGCCTTGCGAAAGTATTCAGCCCCCTTGAACTTTGCGACCTTTTGCCACATTTCAGGCTTCAAACATAAAGATATAAAACTGTATTTTTTTGTGAAGAATCAACAACAAGTGGGACACAATCATGAAGAGGAACGGCATTTATTGGATATTTCAAACTTTTTTAACAAATCAAAAACTGAAAAATTGGGCGTACAAAATTATTCAGCCCCCTTAAGTTAATACTTTGTAGCGCCACCTTTTGCTGCGATTACAGCTGTAAGTCGCTTGGGGTATGTCTCTATCAGTTTTGCACATCGAGAGACTGAAATTCTTTCCCATTCCTCCTTGCAAAACAGCTCGAGCTCAGTGAGGTTGGATGGAGAGCATTTGTAAACAGCAGTTTTCAGTTCTTTCCACAGATTCTCGATTGGATTCAGGTCTGGACTTTGACTTGGCCATTCTAACACCTGGATATGCTTATTTTTGAACCATTCCATTGTAGATTTTGCTTTATGTTTTGGATCATTGTCTTGTTGGAAGACAAATCTCCGTCCCAGTCTCAGGTCTTTTGCAGACTCCATCAGGTTTTCTTCCAGAATGGTCCTGTATTTGGCTCCATCCATCTTCCCATCAATTTTAACCATCTTCCCTGTCCCTGCTGAAGAAAAGCAGGCCCAAACCATGATGCTGCCACCACCATGTTTGACAGTGGGGATGGTGTTCAGGGTGATGAGCTGTGTTGCTTTTACGCCAAACATAACGTTTAGCATTGTTGCCAAAAAGTTCAATTTTGGTTTCATCTGACCAGAGCACCTTCTTCCACATGTTTGGTGTGTCTCCCAGGTGGCTTGTGGCAAACTTTAAACAACACTTTTTATGGATATCTTTAAGAAATGGCTTTCTTCTTGCCACTCTTCCATAAAGGCCAGATTTGTGTAATATACGACTGATTGTTGTCCTATGGACAGAGTGTCCCACCTCAGCTGTAGATATCTGCAGTTCATCCAAAGTGATCATGGGTCTCTTGGCTGCATCTAAGATCAGTCTTCTCTGGAGAGAGTTTGCTGCACTGAAAGTAAAGGGGCTGAATAATTTTGCACACCCAATTTTGCACACCCAATTTTTCAGTTTTTGATTTGTTGAAATATCCAATAAATGTTGTTCCACTTCATGATTGTGTCCAACTTGTTGTTGATTCTTCACAAAAAATACATTTTTATATCTTTGTTTGAAGCCTGAAATGTGGCAAAAGGTCGCAAAGTTCAAGGGGGCCGAATACTTTCGCAAGACACTGTATATATATATATATATATATATATATATTGGAGAAATTACTTATTGTACATAATTTTATATACTGTATTGCCACAATTCTGTGAAATAACATGTTTTAAATGTGCTCACTACGTGTGCAAGTCACACCTCTGTGAAACCCTGATGAACGTCTATTGAGCAAAATGTTGGTTGAGGGATCCATTGAATTGTTCATGGAGTATTCTGGATTACTATTGTGCCAGAGTTCCATCTTTTTTTGCTAATGTGCTCGCTCTCATCTGTGTCTGTGTGTGTAGAGATACTGAGTATAAGGGAATGCAGCTGTCCTTGGACCAGATGACCCCTAGCAAGCCAGCGTTCCACTACAGCAGCCCCCCGAGTCGTACAGAGGAGAGGAAGGGGACCAAGTCCCGTATGACACACACCAAGGCCAAAATCAGAGTGTCTCCCTACCCACAGCAGGTAAGACACTTGGTACCGGTGTGGTGTACACAGTGATACGATTAGAACAGGTCTGATTATTTCACCCTTAGCCACAAACTCTCTTAAGCCCGGTTCAGGTACAAGAGCCGACATAAAGCGAGACGGTGCCTCTTTACAATGACGTGATACATATTTGATACAAATTTGACACTTGTTCTAGGCAAGGTGTTGTAACAAACTAGTATCCTGAAATACATACACCAGAAATATGTTAAGAAGGCAGACTTTGTGACTTGACAGACCAGAATACATGACTCGTGTGCAACATTCTTCATCAATAATCAGTATAATGTGTCTTTAAGGTAAACATCACAGAAGATGGAGAGGGTGTAACACCACCTTCTACTACTTTAAAACGTAGTTGAAACCTTGTACATTCCAAGTTCCAGTTTCCAAACATGTTCAACTTTTCTCCAGTTTTCAGCCTTTCACCCCGAGCGTTCCGAGTCCGACCAGGACAGCCAATGGGGAGGCAGCCCTCTGACAGAATCTGCCTCCCCTCAGCTGCTGGACCAAGGTGAGGGAGCGGAGGGCGGGGCCTGTGCCTACAGACTCTACCCAGACTCCGGCTCCCTCTGCTATGGCCTGGCTCTCTCCGAGGAGGACCTTACGCACAGCCACACCCACTCCCACCATCCTGCCACTGCCTGCGACAGCGGTGCCCACTGCCAGGCTGGCCGTTACTTCCTGGGCGCTGCTCCCCAATCTGGACGGGAGGCCTGGTGGGACGCAACACGCTCCGTCCTCTCCCTGCCCAAGTCGTCTTTGGATAATGGCGAGGGCTACGACCTCACTTCCTACCACAGCGTGGTCCATGGTGAGGCGTTAGGGTCACAGCCATCTGGTTAGAAAATCATCAAACATCACTTTTCCCTGGTAGCTCCTTTATTAAATAGGCCAAGGGCATTATGGACCATGGGAAGTTGTTTACACTGTTTCTCGCCAGTATGCTGATTGTTACCGTCTGTTTGCAATAATTTGCCACTGTTCAAGAAAACCTATTTCATCTTTCATGTCCTCAAACTGAGAGACAACTCCCAAAGATGCTGCTGCCAGGAATGTACTGTCTATTAGGGATTTACATGACTTGTTCAGTTGTATGCACATTATCAAATATCATTTCACGCTTACTGTGCAAACAATAGTTGAAACCAGCTAGGTCATGTGGATGAATGAATATAATGACAAAATGTAGTCCTCCATTCCAGTCCTATTTTAAGTTTGCATTAAAAACCCCTAGAGTCGATGTCTGCGCACAAGTGGAAAACAAATTAGCATAATACAATCTATCAGTTTAAGATGGAGGTATCTGCATTGGATGTGTCTCAATCCACCGCATCTGCCCGATGTCGCACTTCCGCATCTGCGGTGAAAGGTGACAGAGCCAGAGTCAGATCCTGAGACATCCTGACAATCGGTCTGCTCCCAAAATCGTCTGCAGCATCCGAACGGTTTGGCCTACAAAACCCTCACAAACACAAGGGTGTTCTCCATTTTGTTCTACGACCCCCACAAGCGTCTTGGGACTCGTCTGAAGTCGGTACAGCCGATCTGCCAACTTCTGTCTGTAGCGTCCGTGCAGTTTGGGCTCCACACTAATATGACACATTTTGGAAAGGTGAGACTCTCACAAACATGTACATGTGGGTTGTTTTGCTCGAGGACGACTCGTCACGAGACTCATCTGAAGGTCCCCCCAGTGGAGTGCCAAAAATAATGGGTTAAATACATGTAAAAAAAATCTTCCTGATCTTTCTTAAATCTCTCAGAACAACCTTCCTTTAGATTTCTTTGGTGGGACTATCTGTTGTTTCATGTAGTGAATCTGTTATTCAATGCGTTTTTATGGGCTAATAGCAGTAAGGTCCATTTCATCAAATCATTTATTTAGATTTTTCGGGGATACATCAAGTGGCCTTAACATTCTAAATCAAATAGCTAAATGATCCTCCGTCTTAAAACAATTCCATATAGCTTAGGCAGGGGTTAGACTGTTATGGGTTAATTGCAGTCATAGGCACTAACTCACATGATTATTACATAAATATGCAATAAATCCATGTACTGTGAAAATCATATGTACATTTGAGTTTGGGATGGCTCTAAGAGTTTTGTTGATTAAATGGTGGTATTATTATTGCATACATTTTGAGATTTTAACCTTGGATTTCCAAACGTTGCCACTTTGTCTAACAGGAAGGGGTAACTGGGACGAAGAGAGCGTGGTCAGCTCACCAGAAGGGGGCGGAGGCTCCACCAGTGACTCGGGCGAGCGCTGCCGCGATGGCACTGGCAGTGACCATTTCCGGGCGAGTCCTCAGGAGCCCAGCAAGATGGAGACTCTGATCCATGCCACGCAGCACATGATTAAGGAGGAGGAGAGCCGTTTGCAGTTGCGCAAGGGGCCACTGGACGCCCTGGGCCCAGTGGGGGGCCCCTCCAACAACAGCCCCTGCTCCTTCACCCCCTCTACCCTGCCCCTCCCTCAGGCCGCCATGCCTGGCGTGGTGTGCCGCGGCCCGGGGGTCGCCAACGGCATAAACCTCACCCTCACCTCCGAGCGCCTCTATCCCCGCGTTGATGGCGGCAAGGTTTTGGATTCCCACGGCAACATCGACAACAACATAGCCAGTCCGGCGTCTCTGCCGCGCCTCAGCAGCCCCAGCACCGATGGTATCCCCAGGTCAGGCCTGTCTGTCTCAAAAGACTACCTGCAGGGTCAGACAGACGTCTCACCCCACCACCACCCTCTAGGGCAGCAGGGGAGCCCACTGCCTTACCAGGCCCAGGAGATGCAGCCCCTGGACAGGCATGCTGCCTATGCCCTGACCGGCTACTCCCAGGTGCACCTGTATGACGCAGAGAGCCTGAGGAACTACTCGGGGCTGGGCTGCGGAGGGGCTCAGTACGACATGGTGCCCCACATGAGGATGCAGGCCGACCAGATGCAAGGACACAAGGGCACATCAGTGATCATCACCAATGGGAGCTGACCATACATAACGGACAGATCCATCCTAGTGTCTCAATGATGGAGTGTGTATGTGGGACTTATGAACTGAATCCTCCTCATACAGTTCGGTCTTTTCTTTTTGTTTATTTTTTGCGCCTAACATAGGACTTAGGATATTCCCCATAACACCGGTCTGCTCTGTTACACTTCACTGTGCCCTTGAGAGCCCAGACCCAGCAAGCAAAGCTGGTTGCAATGATGTCAGGCTGGCAGCTTTTGTTATGCCTTAGTCAAGTTGTATACTGATAATAAAAAGGTAATTCTTTCAATGCCTTTTTACCGACCAGAAAAATATGTCTTGACCTGGTTGTAACCTACTGAAATTGTAACCAAAATATGACATCATTAAAAAGACATCGTAACTTGTCATCTTGTTATCTGACGTCTACAAACCACTTTACAACCAGAAACTAATTATGACGTTTCATTCCAAATATTGCCCTCTGGACAATTGAATTCCTACCCCTGCATTGAACTGAGACGCTGCAGAATGACTATTCAAGTTCTCAGTGAGTTTTCAGCTTGGTTAAAGATAAACCCAATGTTTTAGGCCCAACATAGTCATGCACCAGTAAGTAGGTCTATCGGAGTGAACTCTCACATTTTCTCATGGTAGTAGACAATATGCAATTCAATTGCATTTACCCCCTTGACCTCAACTGAGTTAGTATTGCTTAACTTTCTCAGAAATACTTCAAAATTGTATTTTTTTGTTAATGAAATGCCAATGTTTTTCCATATTTATTAATTGTGTTGAATAAAATTATTTTTATTTAATCTCATTTTTTCAAAGTACAACATTTGGTGGCAGGGTTGCTTTAGTTTCAAAGTCTGCATTATCTGTGTACCCCTTTGAAGGATTATATATTATTTGCCCAATTTCCCCTGTTAGTAGAAGTTCTAAAAGGATACTGTGAGATTCTGGCAATGAAGCAGTTTTTCTGCTTACCCCTAGGTGTATGCTAGTGTATGCTACTGTACCTGTAGACTTCCAGTCATTGCGCTAGTTAGCATTGGCTCGAGAAACTACCTCTAACTTCCTTCTTACTGCACGCAGAGGCATACAAATTGTATACACAATTTCATCTGACTCTGGGTAAGTCAAAGAATTCATAGACAGAATCTCACAGTATTCCTTTCAGGCATGACATCAATGTGTATAACTTTAAACCTCTGGTGCTTCTTCATGTGTTTCAATTGAGAAAATAATATTGTTCCGTTTCACTTTTCCTTTCCGAAAATATGTAAAGTATCTCTTGTCTAATTTTATTTATGAAGTAAATATGTTCAGAAATTGCTTTCTTTTTTTGGACAACAGGTCATAAGAGTATTTATTAACTGGGGATAAAACATATTTTGATTCTAAATACAGGTGCAATCAAACCCTCTTTGATGTTGTGATTTTAATTTAGCCTTTAATGTGTGGGAGGACTCGGTTTGATCAAACGAGTGGATACAATTTGTTAAATTGTGCGTTGTGCGGCTCTAAAAGTAACACTTGAAGCTACAGTTATTTTGGTTGTAATTTGTTCCAGTTGACAGTTGGCCTCATATCACTCCATCACAGCACACAGCCTGTGTTACTCACTTCTGCTTTAAAACCTCTGATGTACCCATCCCGTTAGCAGGATCATTTTCGTCAACATCAGCTGAATTGCAGAGCACCAAATTCAAATTAAATTACAAAAAATATTAAATTTTCATGAAATCATAAGTGCAATATAGCAAAACACAGCTTAGCTTGTTGTTAATCCACCTGGCGTGTCAGATTTAAATAAAGCTTTTCGGCGAAAGCATACCAAGTGTTTATGTAAGGACATCGATCTCAGCAGACAAAACATTACAAACAGCTAGCAGCCAAGTAGATTGGTCACGAAAGTCAGAAAAGAAATAAACTGAATCGCTTACCTTTGATGATCTTCGGATGTTTGCACTCACGAGACCCAGTTACACAATAAATGTTCCTTTTGTTCCATAAAGATTATTTTTATATCCAAAATATCTCCATTTGGTTGGCGCGTTATGTTCAGAAATCCACAGGCTCGAGCTGTCACGACATCGCAGACGGAAATTCCAAATAGTATCCGTAATGTTTGTAGAGACATGTCAAACATTTTTTTATAATCAATTCTCAGGTTGTTTTTATAATATATAATCGATAATATTTAAACCGGGACTGTAGCTTCTTCACTCTGTTGGCGCATGCAAAACGCTGCTGGCACCCAGCCATCCAATGAAGTGATGGGATCTTTCTCGATCATTTTTCAAAATAAAAAGCCTGAAACTATGTCGAAAGACTGTTCACACCATGGGGTGGAGGAAAAGGAATCTGGTTGATATCCCTTTAAATGGAGCGACGGCATGCTATGGAACAGAGAGCTTTCAGGAAAAACAACACTTCCGGGTTGGATTTTCCTCAGGTTTCTCATACAATATCAGTTCTGTTATACTCATAGACAATAATTTGACAGTTTTGGAAACTTTAGAGTGTTTTCTATCCTAATCGGACAATTACATGCATATTCTAGATTTTGGTCTGGAGAATTAGGCAGTTTAATTTGGGTACATTTTTCATCCAAACATCAAAATACTGCCCCCTACACTCAAGAGGTTAAAATGTTCTTGCCTTTTCCTCTCACTTACAATAAGACAGTGCCAGGAGTATAAAAGGCAATGCATATGGTATGTTCCTGCCATAGGGTTCATTCTGACTTGCACATTTAAACACTTTGACCTCACTTCAGCTGTAATAGTCCTCTGATGATTTTCTAATGTACTTAAGTTATTCAGATGTAGTCGTCCACTGGCCTGCCTGATTTAAAGGCCTCCTGACTCTGCCTGGCCCCTGAGAGTGGAGCTCCCATCACGCACTCTTGACGTTTGCATGTGATGGGCTGCCAGGGACTGCATGTGTCCCCCGCCAGCCAGCACTGATGTTCCAGGATGTAGAGTGTTTACACCGCTCTCTGTTGTCATCTCCAGATGAAGGCATAAGAAAGAGTGTGTGTGTGTGTGTGTGAGTTCATGTGTGTTTTCTAATGTATCTAAAGGGGGGTTAGGGCTGCAGTCCACTGGCCCCTTGCCTGAAGTGCATTTGAGGCATTCACATGCAGAGCAGGCCTCAACTCCAGCCAAATACTGGGGCCATCGCCCAGAGCCAACACTGCTCCATTAATAACCCATCTACAACCCGAACAGCCACCTCTATCCTCCACACTTCTTTGACATATTCAAACAGCATATCAAATCCATCGGAGCCAAGGACTGATTGTAAATGAACATTTTTTTAAATGTCATTTTAGCGACTAGATAACAACCAAAATATGACATTGCCAGGCATCTCGAATTTATCAAAATAAATATACTGTAGAACTTCAATTAACACAGTCTCAAATAGCTGCCTGTCCCTTTTAATAGCCAGGGAATGGCACACATTTAAAATAAACATCTATTTCAAATAAACGCTGGGTCAAAATTAATTGTTTACAAGGTTAACATGAATGGTTTATGAGGTTTAATCATTAGATTTTATCACCAGTAAGAAACTGTCAGCCATTGGCTGCTAACAGCTGAGAACTGCTAACTAACTGACAAGCACATAAACAGTCAACAACTTCAGAAATATAGGCCCTTTAGTGGCAAAAGTAAGAACTGCTGAAAATGCAGAGCCAAAGCGCAGAAAAAAATATTATGTCAAGGAAAAGTCTTCTTTTTTTTTTTAAATAGTTTTTTCCATCCACAGTTTTTATGCTAGTAAAGTCATTCTGTATAAAAAACAACAACAAGACAGCTGTGATGGAAACACGAAGTTTCTGTTAAATTGTATATATGTCGACAAATCAGTTGTTAAAATGAATTATGCGAGAAACAGCAGTGGAAACGCCTTGATGCGCAAATATTTTTTACAATAAACATCACATTGATGTAAAACGTAAGAGTCATGCAATGATATGGTGTGTGGTCCTTCCACTAAGACTCGAGAAACTATGCCGTTTATGGGCTACAGACTAAATAAATTCTAATGAATTTCATAGGTTGATGAAAGTGCACAGTGACCTTGATTCTCCTTTTCAATGAATATCAAGGGTCTTATTGCGGTGACATGATGATCAATGTTTTACTGCCATTTGACCCCCCAAAATCATCTCGCTATTATCCATAATAATATCATCATGTAGACTTTCCTATCGGCACAACCTACCCATACTGTATCTGCCAGCTGTTGGCTAGAGCGCACGTACCAAGACCAGAATAGGCACATTTGCTATTTAACACAACAGTTTTGTGACAAAATTATCAGTAGAGTTGAAAATGCGATGGAAACACATTGCACTTTTGATTTGTAGTCAGCACATGAAAACTTAAGCGAAAAGTACATTTGTGTACTATGTCATCGGCATTGATTTTTATCCGCACTGATTTTCGTTTGATGAAAACACCACTGGTGGGAAAATGTGCATATTTTCTTTAAGCGGGTTTTTCAATATTTACATGAAAATCTGTCTCCAATTGGATGGAAACCTAGCCATAGAGGCATACTAAGGCAAGAGAAACGTGACACAGTATGCAAATGATAACACATTATTGCAGGAAATGACGAAATGTATTAAAATGCTGGAAGTGAATCCTGGAATTAAACAATTAACTATGCAAATGTGCAAAAGCTGTGTGCATTAAGGACATAGACGCCTGGCTCAAACAGAAGCCTGTCTCTAATAAGCGCCTGGGCTATTAATTTAAGTTTTACGGTATATTTAGTTGGTTGTATTAAAGGTATCTAAAGTCACTTCAACCAGAAAACCAAATTCCAACAAGAAAATGACATCATAATCCCCGATAACAAATATTTATCACATGAAACCAGAAGATCCATTTGTTCTTCTCGTGTTCTCACACATCACAATGGAGTACAAATAATAATAAAAAACACAACCACAACACTGCTAAATGAAATAATTAATCTAAAACAAAAGCATTGTTGTGAATTAAAACCCTGCAGTGTTTACATCAAGAGGGGCAAAACTGAGCGTGCCCCGATTGTGTTAGCGAGGCAGCTAAGTGTGACATGCTTTCCTATGGGAAAGGCTAACAGCTGATAAAGACCCAGACATAACTGCATAGCATGTGCTGTGGTACATATGCCATTAAGTATTTTATGGAAAACTACATTCAAACCACAGCAGAGAGAGTTTCAACTTCTTCCTCTGAAATAGAGGTTGGGAAACGATAGAGGAGAAAGGAATAATCGCCACAGGGTGAGGGAGTGCACAGCACACGGCCGAGCCCAGACAAACCCAACCGTCCACTTGATTGATTTCAGGTCGGGGATAAAAGCACGATTGCATATTCATACCTCAATGAAAGGGTTACTCTAGCGTTTTCTCTGTAATTCAACCTGGCGTCTGGTAAAGCTGCATGCTTTTTGCACATCTTTATTTACCAGGCACAGACCAGCGCTGATATGAAAATGTTTCAGTATCTTAAAGACTACATATGATTAGAATGAAAACACTGCAATGTTGCATCTTTCATCTCTGTGCTGTTTACTATTGGAAAATACCACTAACTCTATCTCATTGAAAAAATGTATGTGTGTGTGTGTGTGTGTGTGTGTGTGTGTGTGTGTGTGTGTGTGTGTGTGTGTGTGTGTGTGTGTGTGTGTGTGTGTGTGTGTGTGTGTGTGTGTGTGTGTGTGTGTGTGTGTGTGTGTGTGTGTGTGTGTGTGTGTGTGTGTACATATGTTCATGTGTGTATGTGCTTGGAGTGCGCTTACTTTAAGACATGAGCAATGACTATCCTGCTGTGAGTAAATCAGGTTTTCTGAAGTTAAAGAATGATGGCTCGTAATGGTTTTATTCCAGGATAAAAACATCACCTCTGATTAGGAGAGACGACCCATCCAGAACCTTAATTCCTGGCCGATTTGCCATCCGTTGACAGGGAAAGTGTGCTTCTAGAACATTTGGTAACCCTTTATGAAGAGTTTCAAGAATACGCATGAGTAAACTATTAATAAATAGTGGTCATTTTAAAAATATTTAACCTTTATTTAACTGGGGAAGCCAGTTAAGAAAAAAATCTTATTTACAATGATGGCCAACACCGGCCAAACCCGGATGAGGACAATTGTGCGCCGCCCTATGGGACTCCCAGTCACAGCCAGTTGTGATACAGCCTGGATTTGAACCAGGGTGTCTGTAGAGATGCCTCTTGCACTGAGATGCAGTGCCTTAGACCGCTGCGCCACTCGGGAGCCCCCCCATTGCTCCTGCAGAGTAGGTTACATACAATTAACAAATTAGTATTTTATGATTTATGGAATGTATAAATAAGCATTATTCATAGAACGCAAATTTGTAGCATTCTTTTAACATTTTCTTAATATTTTCTTAAGCATGTAACCAAAACATTCTAGAGCTTTAGACTAAATTTGCACTATACCATCCACATAGGTGTACATAATATGTTGCACTTATAGATGTATATATATGTTATATAATCATGAACTTTACAGGTATATATTGAAAGGAGACACAACTAAGTCACTGCAGTGATTTTCAAACCTCTCCTCGGGGACCCCAGACATTTCATAATTTGTTGTAGCCCTGAGCGAGCTCACCTGGTTCACCTCGTCAAAGGCTTGATAATTAGTTGACAAGTTGAATCTGGTGTGCTAGCTCTAGAATAGTTATACTACATGGAATAGCTGGGGAATGAAGACTTGGATGCAGTGGAATGAAGACTTGGGAAAACACCCTAGACCAACTAGTTAGAGACACCTTATTAATCTCCAAGCCAGACCTCAATGCACTTGAGCCCATTAGATGTTCTGATTGGCTGGACCAGGAGATTGGGGTCATAATTGGTCAATCTGATTGGGTGACCGTGAGCCAGGAGACTGAGGTCAGGAGGACTGGTTCAAGGTGCGGTGGTCACAGAGGTTTCTATTTGTGTCTAAGTGCTGGAGCACTGTAACAGGAACTGGTGCATGACAGCATGGAGGAGCACTTCCTTTACACACTCTCTACATGCTGATTGGATTATTTTTATCCTACGTGACCTATCCAACACACAATTATACCCTGTTCTTCACTGTTCTTTCACAAACACTAACACATGTGCACGCATGCACCCACACAATCCCTTTTCCAAAACACACCCACACAAACACCATCACTCAGATGGTGTGTGTGTGTGAGTCATAATGCTCCCCAATCACGTGAATTCCTTTGTTCCTGATTTCACGCTATGTTTGCACACAGCTTGAGCCGGACTGGTGTCATCACTCCTCTGCCTTTCACTCCTGCCAAATCTCTCTCACACACACACACACACACACACACACACACACACACACACACACACACACACACACACACACACACACACACACACACACACACACACACACACACACACACACACACACACACACACACACACACACACACACACACACACACACACACACACACACAGATCCCTGGCAACTCTTCCTGGTTTTGTGCCACATGTTGTTTCCTTGTTTGTGTCCTACTCTAACACATGTTGTGGTGGTTTTCTTGTTTCTTTGTTTGTTTGCTTTTCAGTCTATTCTTGGTCCATTCTTGGTTCATTAACATCTCAATGTGAGGAAATGAATGAATCTGAACAATAGAGAGAATAAAGTACACGGCACGGGTCAAAGTTTTGATTTATGACCCTGTGTCCATGATGTGGTCCTTCTGTAGCTCAGTTGGTAGAGCATGGCGCTTGTAACGCCAGGGTAGTGGGTTCGATCCCCGGGACCACCCATACGTAGAATGTATGCACACATGACTGTAAGTCGCTTTGGATAAAAGCGTCTGCTAAATGGCATATATTATTATTATATATTATACATTTACATTTACATTTAAGTCATTTAGCAGACGCTCTTATCCAGAGCGACTTACAAATTGGTGCATTCACCTTATGACATCCAGTGGAACAACCACTTTACAATAGTGCATCTAAATATTTTAAGGGGGGGGGGGGTGAGAAGGATTACTTTATCCTATCCTAGGTATTCCTTAAAGAGGTGGGGTTTCAGGTGTCTCCGGAAGGTGGTGATTGACTCCGCTGTCCTGGCGTCGTGAGGGAGTTTGTTCCACCATTGGGGAGCCAGAGCAGCGAACAGTTTTGACTGGGCTGAGCGGGAACTGTACTTCCTCAGTGGTAGGGAGGCGAGCAGGCCAGAGGTGGATGAACGCAGTGCCCTTATTTGGGTGTAGGGCCTGATCAGAGCCTGGAGGTACTGAGGTGCCGTTCCCCTCACAGCTCCGTAGGCAAGCACCATGATCTTGTAGCGCATGACGTGTACATGTCCAAATATGGGCCTCCGGCCAGGCCATCCTGTTCCTGTGGTCACGTGTTAGAGGGTGTGTTATTTTATATCTATATTGCATCATTTGAAGTAGTCATGCTGATTGATGTCTAGGGACCTGGTTGAACTGGAGGGGGGGGGGTTCAGTGTTTGAACGTGTATGGCCCCCACCCCCAGTTTTATTGCCCTTATGGTTGATATCTGATGAAGCAGGAATGTCCGGGGTATTGGCTGTGGCAGACACATTATAAATAAATGTCCAGAACAAGGCGTGCGATCCCAGAACAGTAAACAATATTTTTAAACATTAATTTTGCGATCAGTGGCAAAGCTGTGATGACTGTAACAACGGAAGCAGGACCGCGGCTGAAACATAGAGAAAGGGCCAAGTATAATGCCGCAATATACGATGCTCCAAAACAGCGGTTTCTAAGTGTGTATAGAAACCAGATACCGCCCGCAACTGCGCTGAAAGATCAAGTGCTGATGTCTAATGGAGAGCAATGGGGGTATCTGTTCGATTACTTGGCCTGTAGCGTTAACCTCTATATGGTAGCCGAAGGAGAAGAATATACCGACCAGACATTAGGAGTGGACTATGGTGTTGAAGACTGATCGGTTTTTCGCCAGGTTTTGTGTCCCGAACTGAGACTTATCACCAAGGGGTATAGCTTGTTCACAGGCTATGAGACCCGTTGGGAAGGTACCCCTGACTCCTCAAGAAGAGTATTTCACAGGGTGAAAACACAAAGAAAGAATGGACTTCCATGTGGCTGCGTGGAGTTCTATATCAGCAACGAGGAAATCCGCAACCAAAACATTCGTGATGGAGGCCTGGCCGGGGGATTTTAGGTTGCGCATGCTTATTCCTTTTAAAAGTTGGGATTTAATGGAATTGAAAATGTTAGAGTTGTTGGACGCTCTGTTTGTACAGAGCCAACAGCGACAGAGCATTGTTCGCCTTTAGAAGTGCATAATATATACGAATCCCGAGGATTATGATTCAAAGGAGCCCCAAGAAGGTACATCGTCAGAAGGGTCACCCCCCGAAGAAAACAAAGTATGCGGCTGCGTTAACCACGCCCTGATATCCCGAGGGCTGGTTCAACAATAAAAGGAGGGTCCTTAAAACATACAGTTCTACACTTATGCATTAACCATGGATATTCCTACCGCATTCCAGAACTCCGAAACGTCATGGGGGCCCGACCCTAAGGATTGTATGCCTCACAGCCCAACATTCTACTCCCCCCCTGGCAAGACCCACGACACCCCCTACATGTACACAGCCTGAGGACGTGTTTGATGGGGTGGTCAGTACTATTTTTGTGGACACCATCAAGGCCTCTGTAGCCACGCTTTTAGATGTGGTGATTGGAGAATATATACGAGAAAAATGCATCGGTTGTGAGATCATACACCCCAGCCAGCGCAGGCATCCGTGCCTATGACCCCCCAAGATACTACTTCTCCAACCATTTTGAGGCGCTGGTGAAAAGACTTTGGTCCTGCAGGTTTATACCATCGCTGGTCAGAGCCCTGGAGTCTATGGGCCTTGTGCCGTCTATCCCCAGAGTTTACGGGGTAACCAAGGCTTTCCTACATGAATTGAAGGAGGCGATCTACATCCACGAGAAACTCAAAGAAATCTGACACACCCTGGTGGACGATAACAAATACAGAGAGGCTGTGGTGGCTGATGTGATGACTTTCTGGCTCAATAAACCCCAAGAGACCGAGTGACATTTTTGTTATTTAGATGTAAAGCAATGGGTATCTATGTGTATATGATGTTAGGGAGAATAAATATTTTTTTTCTGTTGAGAGAACTTACAAATGTTATGCATCAAATTATTGAAAATAAAGTGAACAATGTAGCGTTCTACACAACACACAATGCCTGGGTTAATGTAGAGCGTGTGCTGAAAATGGAACAAATCATGAATCATGTACGACATGCGGGCGAGAGTCTACAATGGACACAATTTGTATCCCGTCTTGGTGGTGATTCTGAAGAACTAGAAAAAACATCTGCATGGTTTGTTCCCCCTTCGCCGTAAGAAAAAAAAAAATTCATTGTGGGGGACTTGGTGCGTATATCCAAGTTGAGGGGTGTTTTTGACAAAAAATATGAGCAAGGCTACAGCGATGAGTTGTTCATGGTTTACCGAATGTCTGCCGTGCATACCCCCGGTCTACACATTAAAAGATTAAGACGGGGAACTTAGAGGGATCTTTTTATGAGAAGGAATTACAGAAGGTACAGATGGGTAAAGACAAAGTCTTTCACGTGGAGGAGATTCTAGATCAAAAGAGAGGAAAGGGTAAAAAATGAGTCAAAAATGGGTGCTGGTCCGCTGGAAAAACTGGCCCCAAAAGTTCAACAGTTGGGTATTAGAGCACGATGTGGTGGAGGCATCGGGGGTTAATTTAAACCCACATGCATGATAAAATACATAATAATTTGTGTGTACACCGGAGTGCATCATGGAACACAGCGGCTTCTACCTGACTCTCCCCAGTAATGCGTCCGCACATATATATCGTAATAATCAGAGTTCGAATTATACAACCAATTTTCCAAAGCCTATAGAGTTATCAGAGGCCTGGGTAGTAGGTCTCAGTGAGATTACATACCCCCATAGCCACGCTTTTTATTTAAAAAGTGTCTGTATCTCCGGCAGTTCGTCTGGGTCACTCACAGGCTTTGATGAAAGGAAATGCCCTTTACCTTCTCCAAAGAATTACCATGAAAACCTTTAGCATACCTGTGGGCAGCCGAATCTGCAGTCAAGAAAACCTATTTCTAGGCCCTTTACCATGATACGTGGTTATAGGTTTGGTTGATCACGCCTCCAATACGGGCAGCTTAAATAAAAACCCATTTAATTTTCTACACTTCAATGCAGAGTATGTAGCTCTGTGTCAGGACGGACGTCAGGTCCCTGCTAAGGCTTTCAACTGCAATTTAATAACAACATATCTGTGTGAGAATTTTACAATCTATTCCTGGCTACCGGGAGGCATCTAAAAGATCTCTCTTTACCTATTGACAGAAATGATTTTGCAGAGGGTTACACAATGTATGCTTTCAATTTATCACCTGATGATGACACCTCAGGAAATCTTTCGGTGGTGTCCCAAGGTAACCTCAGGCTGGAAATGCGTTTCCGTACACCTTTAGCCTGTACCGTTAGCATGATTGTTTATGCATGCTCTGATTCAATCTTGGAAGTGAATAGCCGAAGACAGGTTTTAGTAGATTATTATTAAGGATCATTGAACAAAGACATGAATACCCAAGAGTTGGAAGGGCTCATGAGCCAACTGATTGGAAAACAATTTTGTGGAGTGTTGGCTTGTGATGAATTACCTATGGAGGAATGGACGGAGCGGCCTGCCATGTTTATTGTCAATACCCATCCTAAACACATGCCGGGTGAACATTGGCTAGCTGTGACATTAGAAGAGGAAGGAGGAAGAAAAATCTAAACTTTTTTTGATTCCTATGGCTTTCCCCCCAGTTTTTCACATTTCCCAAAATCTATTAAAATAATTTTTGACCAAAAACTGCTCAAAGATATACTACAACATCAAACAAGTGCAAGATAACCTTTCCAATACATGCGGTCACCACTGTGTATTCTACCTATGCCAAAGAGCCTGGGGAGTTTCTTTTGAAGATGTTATGTCTCTTTATAAGGATGATTTAAGAAGTAATGATAACGTTGTAGCTTGTTTTGCTAGAAAATATCAAAAGTGTTCAAATGTGTATCCTTTAAGACTGTAATCAAGGCGTATGCTCACGTCAAATGTTTCAAGAATGCCACAAATGTTAAATTGCTTAATGTTTCAAATAAAATGTATTGAATTTAATCATAGTCATTCAAAAGTCATTCAAAAGTCTAACCACCCAGAGAGATCGGGATTAGGGAAAGGTCCGGTGGCGTTCAGGGGGGGTAAATGGGTTATCATCATTCATTTCATAGGGATGCGGGGGGGGGGGCATCTTTAGGGGTGCTGTATCTCGTTGAAGGTTTTTGTTTTAAAGAGTGAATCTGTTGACTAAGCTTATAGTTGGGTACACCCAAGAGGGGAATGTTGAGGATGGCCAGGGCCTTAAGAAACTGAAGCCACCCTGGAGGTCTTCTGTCATCAGCAACCTTGTGGGCTGATGTGGTACTTTTAAGCAAGTCAAGCATATGTGAACCCTTGACAACAGTACCCTGAAGGATAAACTCTCCTTTGTCGTTCCAAGTAGCTGCCCCATTTGAGTCTTTTATCTTGTTCATAATGTATCTAATATTTTTCCTGTTACGTGCCGGAACATGGGTTAACAAGTCATGCATAACTTTATCTTCAACAGGCATTTGATCTTCAGACGGTAAGCTCACAGGTACAGGCATTACAGGGGCTTGGCTCTCGCTAGGCTCGTCATCTTTTAAAGGGTCCTGTAGGGAAATAGTTAAATGGCCGGTCTCTCTCTCCCCTTGTTTCACCAAGGCCAAATACCTTTGCAAGAGGTTTGTCCTTCACGGCCTTATACAAATCATTTCCCGCTGTTTGTCTGATATTTTCAGGACCCTGCACTTGTTTTTAAGTCTATCCAACTCTTGTTGTGGCACCAGATACATTTTATTGGCCATCACCCTCTGTGTTCAACCCCCACGTCTGGCAGCAATGAGATCTGAAGAACAGTGACCCAAGATGGCCTTCCGTTCATTAGATGTAGCCCCGACTAGGCTTCTCATGAGGGGCAGGTTTCTTTTTAAAAACGCAGAGACATAGAGGTTATTTTTTAGGAATGTACGCAGCCGGCCACTCCCACGGGAACAGACCTATTCGTAACCTCAGGTTTCTGGAGTATTTGCTTTTAAATCCACGATTAAATAAGAAAATGGCGCTTTGGTAGCATCCTCATAGCTTTCCATAAAGTAGGATTTCCTTCCCGGGTACATCTGCTGAGCTAGAGTGTTAGTTTGTAGTTTGTTTCTAGGATTTTTGAACAAAACCATGTAATTGGCGTTCAAACTGATGGTGCGGATATTTTTACCTTGGTGAAACACATTCTGCACCAAGTGAAGCACGGACAGGTTTCTATGATGAGTATATTGGGTAAACGCTCAGGCAATTTCGGGATGTTCGCTACCTGCAAATAGCATATCGTCCAAAACCAGCAGATTGTTTTTATGAGGAGATAAAAGTTCATCAGACAGGGATTCAGGTATTCCTTTAACAAACTTGATTTTTATTGTCTTCAACAATTCATCATACAGAGGTTGATAACAAGAATAACACCACACAACATTATCAGGCTTTTGAGATAACACATGTTCAGAATTCTCTAAAATACTTTTTACAAAACAAGTTTTACCACTATTAGACGGCCCTGTGATTAAGGCCGAAAATGGTAGTTGCAACCGGGGGTCAAAACCTTCTACAGCAGTCATTATATCTTAAGCTTTAATGACACACTGCGGCTTGTAGCATAAGTCAGTAGCCAAAGGGCAATGTGGTCCCGTCAGGCAAAAGCACTCTCTTGTCATAGACAACCCTGAATCTTTTAATGAGTGGGGCATTCCTCAGATGGAAGCCCTTTTTATCCCTAACAATCTTTTTGTAGGAGCTTAAAATCTCCAAGTCACTATTCCTGTCATTTAGGAACCCCTCGACCAAGTATGTGATTGATTCCAAGTTTACACGCGGGGCATTTTCATAGTTTTGAGTCACGCCTTTGGCTTTCAACACCACGTGATTCTTTTTAGTCCTAAAAGCATAGCTTTTGGGACCACAGGAAGACCGTTCTGTGACATGGTCACCCTCTTCGAGTTCACTCGTTAAGCCACCCAGATAGTTGCTGAGTGGGGGGCTCCAATCCCCCTGTTTGCTTACATAGACCACAGAGTCTGTGTCGTGGTAAAGAACCCGCCTCTGAAGCTGCTCCATGAGTGTGTACAGTTCAAGTCGGCCATAGGCCGTGGTAAATGCTGCAAGAAACACATTTACATTACCCGGGGGTAGAACCCACTTCTTGTTATGTCACCATTGCACCAAGGCAATGTCTTGACTCAAGAATGAAAAATGTGAAATTTCGTATTGGTCCGAAAAAACAAATTCCCTAAATTCTTCGGGGTCTTTAATAATCGACGTTGTTAGCATATTACATCTCCGATAATTTGCCCCAAAGCGAATTTAAGTACAGTTGACACATTTTGTTTGGTTTTGTTGACCTCTATTCTGTCAGGGTCAAGAAGTATGCCTTCTTTGTCGTGATAGTCTTGAATGTACCCGTCTTTGCTCTCTTGATCTGTGACCGATGCAGGATAGCCTGAAGCCATTTGCTTGCATCTCAAGAAGGTCTTGATGTACTCTTTAAAAAGAGTGTCTGATTTCTTGGAAAAGTTCCACACTTCAAAGATTTTGGCCATACAATATCTCTAAAGCATCTCTAAAGCCTTAGAGAATTCAACTGTGACCCAAACCCCTGTCAGGGCTCTTTCTTGATCTGAGTGATCACATGGGGTTTGTTGTTTGTTTTCACTGCAGGTGCGACAAAGGGGAAATACATTTTTTCCTTGAGGGCCCCTGTAAGGCAACACTGGTATAAACAAACCCCTAGCAGGGTAGACAGTTGCTTTGATCAGACCAAAATAGTTTTGAGGTAAGTCAAAATCACGATGAATAATTTCCGGATGCCCCATAGGATAGCATGAGGAACTCATAGAATGAGGATAAAGGGATGTAAAATCTACATATCCTATTGTCTCGTCGGGTTGCGCTACATACCGCAAGGTCAAAGCATTGGTGCGGCCGCCATACAAGGCCTGTCGGGGTTCCAGGGGTTCTGGGGTGTCATAGCTGGAAAGGAAGGCTTGAACATGAGGATCAGACTTTTTGAGGGCGTCCCAGTCATGCTCCCACAAAACCTCCACTTTTAGCCCGTAAGTAGCCTGTAAAGAATCCAATTTGTCTTGAAACTCTTGGTACATTTCCCCAAAAGTATTTTGGGTTAGGACACACATGGCCTGGGGCACAAAGCAAGATTTACAACCATGGAAGAAACAACCATTGTACTCATACACGGTCTCAACCCCGTCAATCTGGGTGTAGCCATCTACATGGTAAGAGCCAAACGCCTTCTCCCCCCGATTCAAAGCATGTTGAATAAAAATGTCTTTATCTTGGGCCACATACTCCAACCATTGAATGAGTATGACTTGAATTGGCGTCGGTAGTTGTCAGGCGAGGGGATAGCTATAGAGAATGTAGGCAGATAGTGTGTACGATAGGTTTTCATGCATGTCGATGCAATAGTTGTACAACTCCAGGGGTCAATGCCTGCATCTTTGATTACCTCTTCTCTGAATCAGAGGCATCCTTCATGAAGTATAACCACATCATTGTCACAGTATGATTCCATCTCTTTATGGAAATCAAAGGTGCCATGTCTTAATGTCTCGTTCCACGTCATGAATCTCACACGCTCTTTGGGAGACATTTGATCACACCCGTACATTTCTGGGATATGATCCGACATAATGTAGATTCTCCTCAGATGTGAAGAAGTGGGGGAACCAGCCTTTCAGAGTTTTCAAAACCCAAGGCCTCTGGCATTTGAGCCAATCGCATGGGTAAGAAGCTTAAACTGTCAATGTATCTCTGGTTGAAGGCTGGGTCTACAAAACACAATATTTTACTACCTTGAGCTATGACACTGGGTGCCACGCCTTGCTGTATCAAGGGGTTCAAAAGAAGGTAAGAGTCGTAGGCTCTAGCATTGTGTGCTATAAACGTGACGTTTCTGTACTGTGGTTTTCTAAAGTGTTTTAGAAAGAATAGTGCACAATTGGATCCTTCTGCCGACCACTTTTCCCCCTTGAAAGTCATGGTAGATACAAAAATAGGTAAATGAACCCCCGATTGCTGATTTGTCTCAACATCATAGAACACATATTTCTCTGAATGTTCATCTTCTGCCAAAGGCTGAATATAACACTCGTGTGGCACTTCTTGAACCACTTCAGCGTCTCTGCTTTTCAAAGGCCCTTTACAGATTGGACATTGTATGATTCCACACACATGCAGTTTAGGGCTATCTATTTTAAGGTTGTAATTGCAATGACATTTTGGGCATTTCTTGTTAATGTCACAAATGCTTACAGATTTACATGCCTTGGGATGTCATGTTTCAATTTTGTGTTTTTTTGTAACAGTAGGTCGAACGATGGCAATCCTCACAGGGTGTCAAGTTTAAGGGTTGCATTGGGCAATCTGCATCCTGACATACTGAACAGTTATAACGGCATGAGTGCCCCCCCTTTCGGGTGTAGCCGGTATGGCAGGATGGACACACATATGGTGCGCCTATGAACGCTGTGATGTTGGTAACGGCGTAGTAATGTTCGTTTTGCACATAAAAGTACAGAATCTGAGGATGCGATTGGGGGTTGTTTTGGAACTTCAAGAGGGCTGCATTAGCTCTACTGTGGTACAAAACCACAATCTTGATATTCAGAAAGTTTTCAAATTTGACTATGTCAGAGAAAGCCACAGCATCCTGTATACCGAGACCCACGGCCGTTTGGAGCTCTCTAGCCTTTTGCAATGCCGTCAGATCAGTACATCCAGGGTTAAGTAAATGCGCTAGGCCTATTGCAAAACATAGCTTATTATCGGGATTGTGAACGTTTATGAGGTAGGCTCTTTTATTGCTGATGATTTCTGACTGCATTAGACGATCAAGCTTCCTTCTCTGCCCACCACCACCCTGGGGTTGACGTATTATTTGCACTACAAGCTCGAGGGTCCGATCTGCTATGACGGCTAAATTTGACTGAACAAGGCGTTCTAGCAGCGCGATAAATTGTTCAAGATCTGCTACGTCATTGGGTAAATTAAGAGAAACTGTGTTATGCAGGCCATCTCCACAAATCTCCAACTGTAAGATATCAATTGGTTCGCCATAATCTCTTGCCGTGTCTAACAGATCGTTCAGAGTGTCAATTATCATTACGTAAAACACAGCATAGTCAAGATTCTGATTCGCCCATAGGAAATTGAAAAACTGTCGAATCTCTGTATTGTTGAATTTATTCCGGTACACAACCCGGACACGTCTTATCAATACCATCTCCCTCCAGATTTATTAGACAATTTTCCAATTCCCCAAAAACATCATGTGGCGTTTCAGACTCCACGGACATTGGCGTTAACGGTTGGGATGTCGCTGTTGGTGTAGCGGGTGCCGAAAATGTCTGACTCTCGTTCATCCGATTAATTAAGGTTATGAGGGCTTCGGGAATCTGTGATAACAGGTTTTCATCGGGCGTCCCTGACTCGTTCATACGTTTAATAATTTCTAGGAGTTCTGGCGGTATCTGTGCTAAGAGGCTTTCAACTGTCTCAACTTGTTTCTGTGGTTCTGGCATTTAGATAATTAAGGATGTGCGTTTTTGGGTATTTCTGGAATGATCCGTGTTACATATGATTTTAGCGCCTGTATTTGCGTTTAAAAAAATAGGTTTGCTGTTTAACATGCATGGAATTGTTCTATGCCAGAATAACATATCGTCTCGGTACTGTCTCTCAATTTAAATCCCCAGTCGTTTGTATAGCAAAACGTTCCTCGATTTCAAAGCCCTGGAAGATAATGTGAAAAACCTTGCTTGTTCTATTTCAGATCCTGATGTTGATGCCATAGAATTGTCGGGGTCAAGAAGGTTGGCCGCATCACAGAATAACTGGTCGTCAACCTCTGAAATGTCATTAAAAACCGGGATATCTTCCTCTTTGGTTGTTTCATTGGGCATGTTCGGTGAGCCGGAATCGCCCAACTCTAGATGCATGTGGCCTTCTGATTAGAGATATCAATGTTTAACCCCTGGGAGTCGGCAGTTATCTGGACATGCCGTATGCATGATAGTGCAAACATTGGTTTTAAACGATTCTCTACAGATAGAATGCTTGGGTCCCCTGTTGAACACACACACCCCCTTTGTTTTTGAAACGCACACACACTCCTGCTGCTCCGTCACACGCACACGCACGCCCCCTGATTTTCCGTGTATTTTTCCTTCACGACAGAGCGGGGTGATGATGTAAAATACATTTTCCCATCATTAAAGGGTGAGATACAGTTTTTAAATTCCTTTTATTGAATTCCAAAATATTTCGTACAACCTTTAAGACATGTTAGAATTAATTACCAAATTTGACTAATCTTTAAACATGCATCACAAGTGTTTTATGTAAAAACCTTGGAGGCCTGCAGTTGTACATTATTACAAACTTTAATAACCAGTAATGTTTATAACATACCATTGTAGGAAAGACTATAAAATACATGCTTTTTTTCAGACATTACATTTCTCTGCGGCAGACCCTGGCGTGAGAGAAAAGACAGCTTCCCCTTTCGTTAAAGGGTGAGATACATTTTCAAAACCAATGATTTAATTCAGAATATTTAGTACATACATTTTAACACACGTTATATATATTTTTTTTTACTATTTCTTACAGATAAAGGGTCCGGTTAGCCCTGACCATTATCCGTTTCCGGATCACTCCAGGGAAAGATCCGCCTTCGGCCTTGTGGGTCCTGGGTATGTCTCAATGATAACCTCGGCTATCGCCGTAATTGTTCACGATTTTCGAAAAGACTTTCCAGCTTATTCATCAGTGTTCGGAAAATATGATAATTGCGCCATTTAAAACTGAACATTGTTGTAAAGTAGTTTACATCCTTGCATGCTTTGGAAAATACATATGAACTGACAGTTTGTCGCATTTGCACTATCAAATTGTTCACATGCTAAAATTGTCACTCTGGAGTTAGGGGTGTACGCCATTGAAACGATTCTTAGGGCCATCAGATCACTTCGTCCGCAGACCAGTTCTTCCAACGCATATCCGGGTAGACTTGAAGCACTCAGGGCCTGTTCAATTTGACACAGCACGAGTCTTATTTTAAGCCATTCTCTCATCCTTAGCGCTGGAGAAAAACGCTCGGGTTCTGCCAAATAAAGGGGTTTGGGGCCGCTGTCTGTGAATCTCTTAACCGTAGATTCCTCAGGTTGGAATATGTAAGACATATGTCCCTCACTCGTACCCAAAACTCCTTTAAAACATTCTGGAGCCTCACGCAAAACATCCTCCAGGCTTTTGTCATTGGGTTCATGACATGAGCTGCAGAGCACCCCGAGAATTGGCCTAGGAGACATATTTTTATGTTTAATATTCTGGGCTCTGTTTTAAAAATTGCATGCTTTGTTCTGGACATTTATTTATAATGCGTCTGCCACAGCCAATACCCCGGACATTCCTGCTTCATCAGATAACAACCATAAGGGCAATAAAACTTGGGGTGGGGGCCATACACGTTCGAAAGTTCAAATACTGAACACCCCCCAGTTCAACCAGGTCCCTAGACATCAATCAGCATGACTACTTCAAAGGATGCAATATAGATATAAAATAACACACCCTCTAACACGTGACCACAGGAACAGGATGGCCTGGCCGGAGGCCCATATTTGGACATGTACACGTCATCATGGACACAGGGTCATAAATCAAAACTTTGACCTGTGCCGTCTACTTTATTCTCTCTCTAACATTAATCTGTCACTTGATTCACTTCTAAGCAGATATACAATGAATTATGCAAGACTAGTTTTACTTACATGGTTACCATCATTCAAGTGACTTTGATAGATACTGGAGGTCTATGCAAACATAAGTATATGTTGTGGGAAACCTGCCTCAGGAGTAAACAGAGAAACCATGCAAATAAACACAAACAAACGTGACATTCAATATCCCAGTGTAGGTTCTGCCCATCCAAGCACTGGCTTAGTGCCATTCACTTGTAAGAAGAGATGTGAGCCTTAGCTCAAGTTTGACATTTCTTGGAAGATCATCTCTCCACTGAGGTTTTCTCACTTAAAAGTGAATTCAAATGCCAATGAATTTGCTTTGTTCATTCATATCCATTAAAAACTAGTTTTAATGAGGATGACTGTGCAACAGCAATGGTAATTGTACATATGAGCCTTCTCATGTTCTTAGTTCTGATCAGATAAACAAATAAAGCACTGCTGGAGCCAGGAGCAAGAGAAAGGAGAGAAAGGGAGAGAGAAGGAGGGAAAAGGATGAAGGAGAGAGCGAGAGAGAGTCCCAAGAGAGACGGTCCCAATGCACAGTAGCTTTTAGACACGGCTTGCATCCCAATGAGGAGATTCCCTTGCAACAGAGAAGCAGGAGGGCCTGTGAACAGACACTGTACAGCGCCAGAATGTTAGTAGAACATTACCAGAATGTTACTATATTGTTACTAGAATGTTGCCTGACAGTCGCACCTGAACCCATTATCGGAACTGGCCACAAACCTAAGGCGAATGTAACTACTGTAGATTTGATAGTATCATTGTGTATTTATAATACACCTGTCCTCCTGTGCTTCTCTCACTCTTCAGTCTACTCTTTCACCCTCCGTCTCCCCTCTTCTCTCTCTCTCTCTCTCTCTGTTCCTCCATCTTCCTCCATATATTTCTCACTTTGTTTTTAGCAATTTATCTCTCTCCTCTGTCCATGATTTCATCCTCTGTCTCCCTTCCCTCCCTCTTATTCCATCTTCCTACATCTACTTCTCCCTCTCTTTCTCTCTGGTTCTCTGGCTCTGTGAATGGCTCTGGTCACAGCAGTTTCCTTCATCTGTCTCCTATTTCTCCCTCTCTTTCTCTCTGGTTCTCTGGCTCTGTGAATGGCTCTGGTAGCAGCAGTTTCCTTAATCTTTCTCCTATTTCTCCCTCTCTTTCTCTCTGGCTCTGTGAATGGCTCTGGTAGCAGCAGTTTCCTTCATCTTTCTCCTATTTCTCCTACTCTGTCTCTGATTGGGCTCATTGGCTGGCAGCAGTAAGAGTGTTAACGTATGCCGGGCCACCTCCACTGTCCTCTCTCTCCCCGAGGAGGATTAATAACTAATTATGTCAGGTCACTCATCCAGATGGGTCTTTCAGATGGGTCCACTGTCTGCTCCTCACCTCCGACAAGCACCTCCGACCCCAAGGTCACTGTCGCCCCTGGCAACATGAAGTCTCGGTTCCAACAGCAGGGGCCTGCCTCTTGGGGGGGGGGGGCGACATTGGGGTTGGGGAGATGAGTTGGGAGTGTCTGTCCATCCGCCCATGACTGGTTAAAACCCTATGAATACAGGAGGATTCTCCCTCTGGGCTGTGGTTGGGTGGTTGATCTCCATGGTCTTGATTTTGGTATTAATAGTTGCATCCTCCTCTCTGTGATCAAGCAGATGGCTGAGCGCGTGGAGACATGCATTCACACACATTCAACACACGCCTCAGCGGCCGGCAGATCGACCGCTGCCACCTTCAATGGACCCGACACAAGCCGATCCTCCCCTTTCTATCTCATTATAACGCTATAGAAACATAAGAACATAATAGGGAGGGAATTAAGTGCCTGCATGGATGTCAAAGGGGGGAGGGGGCGGGTGGTTCAGGGAGGCAGGGAGAGAAAACTGGGACACGAGCTAACAAGCAAAAAGCTTCGCGGCTCACCGACTCCGCTTTGTGTCGTGATTAGCACTCTCCACAGGGGCTGATGGGTAAAAGACGAGCCCTCTGGGATTCGGGGGCTTATAAAATGGGCACTTAAACAGCCAGGCAGAGTGACAGCAGCGATGAAACAGAGACAGGCGTCTGAGCATCTGCCTGATAGGAAAACCTGTGGTGCACCATGTGAAAGGGGATATGGGTTTAGCATATAGATATGGCCAAAGCGAGTGATTGATGTCTGTTTAAAATGTGATGAACCATTCAAATGTAATTGAAATGTAGCGATATCAAAGAAATGCTGAATCACGCCAAAAAATGGACCAGGGCTAATTTTTTACTCATTAGCCCTGTGCAGTGTCCATAGCTATGACAATTATCCTTAATCTGTCAAAATATGGCATGTTACAGAAATAATGATTGATTAATGAATGAATGTGTATCTATTTTCCCTGTCTAATAAACCTAATAAAGGGTTGTGTGACAAAAAAGCATTTAGTAGATTCTTGATAGACATGTACGGTTAAAACACTGAATGCAGTCACGGTTAGCCTCTCCCATCTGTCGAGCCAAAGTGTTTTAATCCGCAAGCAAAGCCCACTAAACTCGAGGAAATAGAGTATTTGCGCAAGCAAGCCCCCATACAACTGTCTCTCTTCCCCCATATGGCATCACCGGTCCTCAGGATCCAACTAGAAGACAAAGCACCTCAGGTCAGAGGAGACAAAAGATGCTCCTCTACAAAGGAATGAAGGGTCATCTCCAAGACACGTCTCATTCTTTTCTCCATTTAGTCCATTCGTCCATCCTCTCTTTCTCTCTCTGAACATAGATAAGGTACTTTCAGAGCCTATCTAGCTAGCTGTTTGTCTGTATGTATATTTATCTAGTCACACTAACAATCATCTAGGTATCACACCAATGCTATTTGAGTAACTATTCACAATAAAGAGTTTTCTGACAATGTGACTACCATTCAGTGAGCTTCTTCCCAGCACAGATTGGTTAGTGACTAGGGTAGCTGCTTTTAGAAATACACTTGGAAAGTACTTCAAACACTCAAATACACTCCCATGCATTTAACCCAGATATTTGAAAATGCTGTCAAATACAATTTGTCAGACTATTTGGTTTGTACAAATAACCATTTAAATACTCAAATGAAAGTACCTGCTTTGTGCTGTGTATTTGAACATTCTCTAATACAGAGAAAAAGTATTTTAAATCCCAGATACTCAAATACAGGTCTGATCGGTGACTTGGGTCTACTGTTAACACCCAACACTTAAATCAATGGAATTACTCATGTCATTGTTAAAATTGGTAGCTATCACTCACTCAATTACAGTAACTGGACTGTTACGTGTGGATAAAGACAGCTAATTGCTCCTGAAAAGGTTCATTATGATCATCCGACAATTACTTTAGTATTGTTGTGCTGTAATGAGATTATCTCTGCTGGTCACGTTTCTCCTCTCCATCTCCCAGACAATGGGCTGCAATTCAAGCTGCCGCTCTCTCTTGCTCTCTGTCTCTCACTGTTTCTGTCCATCTATCTCCCTCCATCTCTTTTTCTCTATTTCTCTCTACGCTTTTCTCTCTCCATCTCTTTTTCTATTTCTCTCTCCATCTCTTTTTCTATTTCTCTCTCCATCTCTTTTTCTCTCTCCATCTCTTTTTCTCTATTTCTATTTCTCTCTACACTTCTCTCTCTGTCTCTTTCCGTCTATCTTTCTCTCTCTCTCCATATCTTTTTCTATTTCTCTCTACACTTCTCTCTCCATCTCTTTTTCTATATTTCTATTTCGCTCTACACCTCTCTCTGTCTATCTTGCTCTCTCTCTTCATCTATATTTCTATTTCTCCATTTCTATAACTCATTTTTCAAAAGTTATTTTTCTTCCTCTCAATCTTCCTGTCTCTGTCAGTTTCACTTTTCCTCTCCATCTCTTTCCCTTTGTCTCCATCTCTTTTAATCTTTCTCCCTTATTATCGGAGTCTTTCTCAACATGCAGTGTTTCGGCAAATAGTAGTTGTGATTCCTGAGTAAAGGCTCAAAGAAGCTGTTTATGCAGTTACTGGCTGCTCAACCGCTATTTGTTTGAAGTCATAAGAAGCAATCCACTACACAACTCTTGTAGGTCTCCTCATTCATATTTATAAATGTACTATATTGACACAATGTTACAGCAGGAATGAAATATTGGCCTCTTGAAGAGCAACCTCACACCATCAGGTAGATGTATTCCTCAGCTGCTTAACGAATCAGGAAAATTAACCTCCATACACACACCTCATTACCCAACACACGCCACCTTTCATTTCACAACAGGCATGTGATGTCATTACCACGCACCAAGGCCTCCCATTGGCCAGAGCCCTGGATTTTCCCTGTTCATATATTAGCACAATGCATTGATTGGCCCATTGATTACTCTATAATCCAATCACACGGCTGTTATTGATCTATTATAGAGCCCCCCCAGACAATAAGCACTCTGCCACAGACTCTGAATCAATAGGCACAGAGGGAGAGGAGTTTCCTCACAGCTAATTGGCTTATGAAATAAGACAAACATTTTGTTTTGTCCGTGCATGCCGGGATTAATGCAGAGTTTAGGTGATCAATTCAAATCAATTGTCTTGAGCCGTACTGTGTGTCTTATTCTATGTTCTTTTGTTCTGATTATTGTGCATACTGCTTTGGTTACTCACTCTCTCTCCATGTCTTCCTAGATTATTGTTGTTATGTTTTGTATTTTCTTTTTCCACTTTCACACTTTCTTTTTTGTGTCTCCCTATTTCTCTCACCTACATCTCCATCAATTTCTTGTTCTCACTTTCCTGCTCTCTCTCTGCCTTTGTTTCCCTCTCTCTACCCTCTTTGCTCGGGGCGCTGAAAATGTGGGATGTCGATTATGACAGCCCCCCGTACCTCTCTGATTCAGAGGGTTTGGGTTAAATGCAGAAGACACATTTCAGTTGAATTGCATTCAGTTGTACAACTGAGTCGGTCTGTCTGGTCTGTCTGGTCTGTCTCAAGGTTGCCAGGTTTGGCGTTCTGGCTCCCAGCTGTGAGGTCACAGGTTTCCAGATTGTGCAGCTGCTGGTCATACATCACTCAGAGTCTTGACGAGTTTCTGGCACTCCTTCTGTCAGGCATGAAACAAAGATGTAGAGCAACAGGGGCTCAGAGGTACCCCGACCGTACTGTACCGCATGACAGAGCACAACAGTAGGACAGCAAAGTGCCATACCATACGGTAAAAAAGCTATACGGATAATTAGACTGTATGAAGTGAATTCAGAGCCCCATGTATATGACCAAGGACGTAGTGACCGCAACCACAGAATGCGACCATATTGTAAAACTGTCATACTGTTAGATTGTCTCAAGTTGGAGCCCCATATGTAAGACCAGGGATGTCTTGCAGTGACCGCAACCATATTGTACCATTTGACCGCACAACGCAACCCTATTATAAATCATACTGTTTAAAGTGAAGTCAGTGTATCCACATGACACAACCTGCTTCAGGGCCGCTAATGCTGTAATTGAACTACTGCATTACAGGTTGACCATGTACCTTACGTGTAATTTCGTATGCAAGCAATTACCACGGCACAGCAGAGGAGGCTGGTGGGAGGAGCTATCGGAGGACAGGCTCGTCGTAATGGCTGGAATAGAATATATGGGACCGTATCAAACATTTGGAAACCAGATGTCTGACTCCGTTCCATTTGTTTCATTCCAGCCATTAAAATGAGCCCGTCCTAAAGCTCCACCCACCAGCCTCCACTGCTACACAGGAGTGCCTGCAAGATGTTTCCAGTAAGGCACAGAGATTTTGTGTCCGAAAATGGATGGATGATAGACAGAGATGTCTATTTATCTAGTCACAATAGGTAACAGAGATGATTGTCCAGAAAAAAAGGCGTACTGTCTGCCTTTGCGCCGTATGCCACTCGTCCGAAAATCATTTTTGACAGACAAAAACAGACAATTGATGAATACATCCCATCTGGTTTGCGCTTAGTAGGACAATCATTTGTCTTGCAACAGGACAATGACCCAACACACCTCCAGGCTGTGTAAGGGCTATTTGACCAAAAAGGAGATTGATTTGAGTACTGCATCAAATGACCTGGCCTGAACAATCACCCGACCTCAACCCAGTTGAGATGGTTAGGGATGAGTTGGACAGCAGAGCGAAGGAAAAGCAGCCATCGAGTGATCAGCATATGTGGGAACTCCTTCAAGACTGTTGGAAAAGCATTCCAGGTGAACCTGGTTGAGAGAATGCCAAGAGTGTGCAAGGCTGTCATCAAGGCAAAGGGTGTCTACTTTGAAGAATCTCAAATCTATTTGTTTAACACTTTTTTGGTTACTACATGGTTCCATATGTGTTTTTTCATAGTTTTGATGCCTTCACTGTTATTCTACAATGCAGAAAATAGTAAAAATAAAGAAAATCCTTGAATGAGCAGCTGTGTCCTAACTTTTGGCTGGTACTGTATATAGAATTGTATCCGTGTCCACAAGTCTCTCTGGCGGTTTATATGGCAACATTACAAGAGCATCGATTTTTTGTAGTGCTTGGAAACACGCGCCATTATGTCAAGATGTGTCAAGGTAACAACAAATAGTGATCATATAGGATGAGCTGTCTCTTGAATGAAGACCGAATTTTGCCCAGCTTCTCATTCCATAGCAAGACAAGCCCTGAAGCTTACCGAATCTTGGGGTCAACCCCATAGATCTAGTCTTGGGTAATGAATCAAGGTGGAGTTTCTCCAGCAAACTATTTACAAGGAGCCACCACCCAAGTAGAATACCAGAGCCCAAAACTCTTTAAAGGTCAACTGCCCCTTATAGAACCAACTTCTCTGGTTTTAAACGGCCTATGTGTCATCAATATGAGTCAGAAACTTAAATTCTAGTGTCAAAATTGACTACAAAGTGTAAATAGCATAATTTGTCATAAAGTCAGTCTCGTCCAAAAGAACGTCAAACTACACCCCCGAGACAACTATTTTGCTTCAGTCATGGCCGCTAGCATTTCTTAATGAGCAATCTTCAAAATGAGGCCATATCAGGAAGTGCCCTTGAAGACGACAGGCTAGATTTCAGTCACAATCCTATACTTTCTATTCCTTCAGGTTGTGGGTATGTACGGGGTTGGAGGGTGCGTGCATGGGAATGTGCATCTCTATGTGTGTGCATGTGTGTTTGTTATTCAGTGTTATCTAAGCACGCCACTATTTGTAATTCAATACCTGCCTCCCATTCACATGGCACCTCATCGTAGGTTTACAGTTTAGGCCTAACCCACACAAGGCAGTGTACTTTCACAGAGATTAGGCCAATAAACTGGTAGTTATTTTACTAGACATTGAATCCCTGGAAAGGTAGAAAGAAAAAGAGGCAGAGAGGAGAGATTGAGTATGTGTGTGTGAGAAAGAAAGAGAGAGAGAGCACTTTAAGACATTTCCCAATATCCATCTAGATACTTGTGTTACTAGTGTTTAGAGGCTATGCAGAATGACAGACTGGAGCCTGTTGAACTACTAACACTATCACCACAACACTGTATGTACATTAAACACAAAAACCAACACTTTCACCCACATACAGTACAGCCTAGCCGTGTTTAAATTTAACTCATCAACACAACTAATTGCTCCTAATTATTTTGTGTAACAGTATGATAAGACAGAGGTGAGTAAAAATAACAGAGATGAGAGAAAAGAAAAGAGCATTAAGAACAAGACCTGAAATAATTGAAGAGCAGGGGAAGATAGGAGACGAGAAAGAATGGGAGACGAGAAGAGAGGAAACAAAAGAAAATGAAGCAAAGCAAAGGGAGATGGTAGAAGAGAGGAGGGAAGGCTTGCAGTTCTCTATTCTGTGCTGTGAGGGCCGATCGATATCTCAGTAATGAAGGTGATATTAGACGGGGTGCAGAGGGACCGGAGCAGGGTAGGTGGATGCAGGAGGCCAGGGTAGGTGAGGAGAGAGACTGGAGCGGATTCCCCATAGCAAACAATATCCTCACAGGACTCATCAGAGCCAACACCTGAGAACAACGCATTTAAGGCCAGATTACCTTCTCTAGTCTTTCTGAATTCAGGATGAGCACACACACGCACACAGAGATGTATACATGCTCACAAGCACACACACCCATGTTCGCATACACACACACACACACACATATGCTCACACACATATACTTGCATACACACCAATATGAACACGCACCCACGCACTTACACACTAACATACTTGCACACACATACCACGATCAATCACGTTTCTTCCAAACATTCAGTGCTGTAACTGTGTTGCACAGCCATCTCCACAATGCTATGCCAAGCTTCTGTCACAGTCCTTCAGCCCTGCGCTGAATGTGTCTGTCATCAATAGGACAAGTCGTAAAAGAAAAGAAGCCTCGCTAATCCGGAGTTAGAAAATGACAGCACTCGACATCACTTTGTTCTTTCAAGCGCAGTTTACCCACCAGCGCCTCCCCACCAGCTTACCCACCAGTTTACCCACCAGCTTACCCACCAGCGCCTCCCCACCAGCTTACCCAACAGTTTACCCACCAGCGCCTCCCCACCAGCGCCTCCCCACCAGCTTACTCACCAGCACCTCCCCACCAGTTTATTCACCAATTTACCCACCAGTGCCTCCCCACCAGCTTACCCACCAGCGTCTCCACACCAGCTTACCCACCAGCGTCTCCACACCAGCTTACCCACCAGTTTACCCACCAGCTCCTCCCACCAGCTTACTCACCAGCTTACCTACCAGTGCCTCCCACCAGCTTACCCACCAGTGCCTCCCAGTAGCTTACCCATCAGTGCCTCCCACCAGTGCCTCCCCACCAGTGCCTCCCCAGCAGCTTACCCACCAGTGCCTCCCCAGCAGCTTACCCACCAGTGCCTCCCCACCAGTGCCTCCCACCAGTGCCTCCGCAACAGCTTACCCACCAGTGCCTACCCACCAGTGCCTCCCCACCAGTGCCTCCCCACCAGTGCCTCCCCACCAGCTTACCCACCAGTGCCTCCCCACCAGTGCCTCCCCACCAGTGCCTCCCCACCAGCTTACCCACCAGCGCCTCCCCACCAGTTTACCCACCAGTGCCTCCCCACCAGTTTACCCACCAGTGCCTCCCACCAGTGCCTCCCACCAGCTTACCCACCAGTGCCTCCCCACCAGCTTACCCACCAGTGCCTCCCTCCAGCTTACCCACCAGTGCCTACCCACCAGTGCCTCCCAACCAGCTTACCCACCAGCTTACCCACCAGTGCCTCCGCACCAGCTTACCCACCAGCTTACCCACCAGTGCCTCCGCACCAGCTTACCCACCAGTGCCTCCCACCAGCTTACCCTCCATCTTACCCACCAGCTTACCCACCAGCACCTCCCACTGCCCTCACAAATCTACTACACAGGCAATTTGGGTCTGAATGGAGAAGACACAGGGATTGTCTTTGGTTGGTCACAGGGGAGGATAAGAGAGAGTGTGTGTATGTGTGTGTGTATGGGGGAGAGGAATGACACAGAGGTACACTCAAACTCAATCTGTTGCATTCTGAATGGGCTCCTTATGGGAGAGTGCCATGTGCTTGGGCCCAGGCCCTAACTAATCCAGCCAGGCAGACCCAGCACAGGGACACGGAAGGGTATTAGCATATGTGTGTTTGTGTGTCCCTCTCAATAGAAGGATCAAGGCGAGGATGGGCCCCATCTCTCTTTGTCCTCCGGTGTTTCTCTCCTTAAACATGCGCCTCCTCCTGGCCGCTGTAGCTGTGGTGGTCTCCTCCGGCTCCACATGGAAACAGATGGTATCAAGGGTAATCAGGGGACATGCAATAGCGTCCCCTATGGGGATGATGTATACAGTGAGCTCCAAAAGTATTGAAATGAATGGTAAATAACGTATTGTGTCATTTGAAGTCACTTTTATTGTACTGTAAATATGAATAGAAAATGTTTCTAAACACCAACATAAATGTGGATTCTACCATGATTACAGATTGTCCTGAGTGAATTGTGAATAATAATGAGTGAGAAAGTTAGACGCACAAATATCATACCCCCAAGATATGCTAACCTCTCACCATTACAATAACAGGGGAGGTTAGCATTCGTATGCAACTTTCTCACAATTCATTCACGGTTATCCGTAATCATTGTAGAATCCACACTAATGCAGAAGTGCTTAGAAACCTATTCTATTCTTATTTACAATAGAAGTGACTCCAAAATGACAACATTTATATTAGGCACATAATAATCTGGAACACAACCAAAACAAACAGCATTTGTAGAGTCATAAGCTTGATGTAGTCATTGCATGCTATGAATATGGTACCGAATACTTCACTTTTCACTACTTTAATACACATACAGTACCAGTCAAAATTTTTTGACCAATCTACTCATTCAAGGATGTTTTTTAATTTTTTAAAACTATTTTCTACATTGTAGAATAACAGTGAAGACATCAAAACTATGAAAGAACATATGGAATCATGTAGTAACCAAAAGCGTGTTAAACAAATCAAAATATATATTTATAGTTTAGATTCTTCAAAGTAACCACTGTTTGTCTTGAGGACAGCTTTGCACACTCTTGGCTTGCTCTCAACCAGCTTCACCTGGAATGCATTTCCAACAGTCTTGAAGGAGTTCCCACATATGCTGAGCACTAGTTGGCTGCTTTTGCTTCACTCTGCAGTCCAACTCATCCCAAACCATCTCAATTGGGTTGAGGTCGGGGATTTTGGAGGCCAGGTCATCTGATGCAGCACTCCATCACTCTCCATCTTGGGCAAACAGCCTGGAGGTGTGTTGGGTTATTGTCCTGTTGAAAACAAACCAGATGGGATGACGTATTGCTGCAGAATGCTGTGGTAGCCATGCTGATTAAGTGTGCCTTGAATTCTAAATAAATCACAGTGTCACCAGCAAAGCACCCATGCTTCAGAGCCCATCCGTTCATCTACTCACCGTCTCACAAAGACAGGGTGAAAGGACAGATTTCCACTGGTCTAATGTCCAATGCTCGTATTTCTTGGCCAAAGCAAGTCTCTTCTTATTATTCGTGTCCATTAGTAGTGGTTTCTTTGCAGCAATTCGACCATGAAGGCCTGATTCATACAGTCTCCTCTGAAAAGTTGATGTAGATATGTGTCTGTTACTTGAACTCTATGAGGCATGTATGTGGGCTGCAATTTCTGAGGCTGCTAACTCTAGTGAACGTATCCTCTGCAGCAGAGGTAACTCTGGGTCTTCCTTTCCTCTGGCGGTCCTCACGAGAGCCAGTTTCATCACAACTGAATGACTCAAACAAATTAAGAAGGAAAGAAATTCAATTACCAAGGCACACCTGTTAATTCAAATGCATTCCAGGTGACAACCTCATGAAGCTGGTTGAGAGAATGCAAAAAGTGGGCTCCCGAGTGGCGCAGCAGTCTAAGGCACTGCATCTCAATGCAAAAGACGTCACTACAGATACCGTGGTTCGAATCCAGGCTGTATCACAACCGTCCGAGATTGGGAGTCCTATAGGGCAGCGCACAATTGGCCCAGCGTCATCCACATTTGGCCAGTGTTGGCCGTCAATGTAAATAAGAATTTGTTCTTAACTCACTTGCCTAGTTAAATTTTAAAAAGTGTGCAAAGCTGTCAAGGCAAAGGGTTGCTGCTTTAAAGAACCTAAAGAAATCAATATATTTTGATTTGTTTAACACATGATTCCATATGTGTTATTTCATATTTTTGATGTCTTCACTATTATTCTACAATGTAGAAAATAGTACAACTAAAGAAATACCCTTGAATGAGTAGGTGTGTCCAAACCTTTGACTGGTACAGTAAGTGAATTTGCCCAATTACTTTTGATCACCTAAAATAGAGGTACTGTGCTGTAATTTCTATTACTGTTCACCCAATACGGATGAAAATACCATCAACTTAAAGCTGACAGTCTGCACTTTAACCTCAGTCACTGTACCATTTCAAATTCAAAGTACTGGAGTACAGAGTCAAAGCAAACAAAAATAGTCACTGTCCCAATACCTTTTGAGCTCACTGTATTTCTCTATGTGAATATACTGTATGCATATTTGTATTTATTATGCATCCCCATTAGCTGCTGCCAAGGCAGTTATACAATTTTAAAGACATTGCAATACATTCACAACAGATTTCACAACATATTAAGTGTGTGCCCTCAAGCCACATCTACTACCACATCTACAACAGAAAGTCCATGTAGACGTGTGTGTATAGTGCATATGTTATCGTATGTGTGTATGCATGTTTCTGTGCCTGTGTTTGTGTCTCTTCACAGTTCCAGCTGTTCCATAAGGTGTATTTATGTCTGGAGTTTATCACATTTTACTGCTTGCATGATTTACTTGATGTGGAATAGTGTTCCATACAGTCATTGCTCTATGTACAGTGCCTTGCGAAAGTATTCGGCCCCCTTGAACTTTGCGACCTTTTGCCACATTTCAGGCTTCAAACAAAGATATAAAACTGTATTTTTTTGTGAAGAATCAACAACAAGTGGGACACAATCATGAAGTGGAACGACATTTATTGGATATTTCAAACTTTAACAAATCAAAAACTGAAAAATTGGGCGTGCAAAATTATTCAGCCCCCTTAAGTTAATACTTTGTAGCGCCACCTTTTGCTGCGATTACAGCTGTAAGTCGCTTGGGGATGTCTCTATCAGTTTTGCACATCGAGAGACTGAAATTTTTTCCCATTCCTCCTTGCAAAACAGCTCGAGCTCAGTGAGGTTGGATGGGAGAGCATTTGTGAACAGCAGTTTTCAGTTCTTTCCACAGATTCTCGATTGAATTCAGGTCTGGACTTTGACTTGGCCATTCTAACACCTGGATATGTTTATTTTTGAACCATTCCATTGTAGATTTATGTTTTGGATCATTGTCTTGTTGGAAGACAAATCTCCGTCCCAGTCTCAGGTCTTTTGCAGACTCCATCAGGTTTTCTTCCAGAATGGTCCTGTATTTGGCTCCATCCATCTTCCCATCAATTTTAACCATCTTCCCTGTCCCTGCTGAAGAAAAGCAGGCCCAAACCATGATGCTGCCACCACCATGTTTGACAGTGGGGATGGTGTGTTCAGGGTGATGAGCTGTGTTGCTTTTACACCAAACATAACATTTTGCATTGTTGCCAAAAAGTTCAATTTTGGTTTCATCTGACCAGAGCACCTTCTTCCACATGTTTGGTGTGTCTCCCAGGTGGCTTGTGGCAAACTTTAAACAACACTTTTTATGGATATCTTTAAGAAATGGCTTTCTTCTTGCCACTCTTCCATAAAGGCCAGATTGCAATTGCAATTTTCCTAAGTCACTCTTTGTAGCACCTATCCACACAACTGAACAGTAGTCTACGTGCGACCAAACTACGGCCTGTAGGACCTGCCCTGTTGATAGTGCTGTTAAGAATGCAGAGCAGCGCTTTATTAAGGACTGACTTCTCCCCATTTTAGCTACTGTTGTATCAATGTTTTGACAATGACCATTTACAATGAATGGTTACTCCAAGCAGTTTCATCACCTCCACTTCCTCAATTTCTACATTATTCATTACAAGATTTAGTTGAGGTTAAGGGTTTAGTAAAAATATTAGCCCAAATACAAGGCATTTAGTTTTTGAAAAATGTAGGACTAACATTTCTTGTCACCCATTCTGAAACTAACTGCTGCTCTTTATAAAGTGATGCAGGCATTTCAGTCACTGTCGTAGCTGACATGTATAGTGTTGAGTCATATGCATACATAGGCACACTGGCTTTACTCAAAGCCAATGGCATGTCATTAGTAAAGATTGAAAAAAGTAAGGGGCCTGGACAGCTGCCCTGGGGAATTCCTGATTCTACCTGGATTATGTTGGAGAGGCTTCCGTTAATAAAGAACACCCTCTGTGTTCTGTTAGAGAGGGAACTCTTTATTATATACAGTGGGGCAAAAAAGTATTTAGTCAGCCACCAATTGTGCATGTTCTCCCACTTAAAAAGATGAGGCCTGTAATTTTCATCATAGGTACACTTCAACTATGACAGACAAAATGAGGAATAAAATCCAGAAAATCACATTGTAAGATTTTTAATGAATTTATTTGCAAATTATGATGGAAAATAAGTATTTGTTCACCTACAAACAAGCAAGATTTCTGGCTCTCTTAGAAATATTTAACCTCCACACATTAACAAGTCCAATACCTCAAATGAAAGAAACACGTTGTCCATCTACCCATCTACATGTCAGATTTTTAAAATGTTTTACGGCGAAAACACAGCACATATATTAGACCACCACCGAAACAAAGACAAGAGGCAGCCATTTTGTCCCAGAAAATATAAAATTATAAAAGCAGGATTAAAAAATAAATCATTCACTAACCTTTTGAAAATCATCATCAGATGACAGTCATGACATGTTACACAGTACATTTATGTTTTGTTCAATAATATGCATTTTATATCCATAAATCACGGTTTACATTGACGCCATGTTCATAAAATTATCAAAAATGTCCGGAGAAATTATGGAAAGCTACGCCAAATAACCGAAATACTCATCATAAACTTTTTTACTAAAGATACATGTTTTACATGTAGTTGCATTCAGAACACTGGTTCTGAATGCAACCGCTGTGTCAGATTTGTTTTTAAAGTTACAGAATTAGTTGACTATGCAATAACCTGAGACAGCGCTCAGACGTAAGCAATATTTCTCCGCTTTGTTGGAGTCAACAGAAATACAAAATTACACGATAAATATTCCCTTACCTTCGATGGTCTTCGATCAAAATGTAGTGGAAGGAGTCATACTTACCCAATACATTGTTTTGTTTCAGTTCGTGTGTCCTTATAGTAGCATCTGCTTCCACTTTCAGCTGAAATGCATCCAAAATTACTTCTGGTCCCGAACAGTTGCGCATCAAAACTTCAAAATTACATATTATATGTCGACTAAACTGGTCAAACTAAGTGCAGAATCAAGCTTTGGGATGTTATAAACGTTCAAAACAATTCTCAATTCAACCGGACAATCATACTTCTTCTCAGGCAAGCTGGAAGAGTCTGTGTCCATTTCGCGCCCTAACGCAGATGTATTTTCTCGCGACATCCACTCTTTTGCCTCCCAAAGGTTTAGAAGCTTTAGAGTGTTTTCTATCCAATAATAATTATTATATGCATATATTAGCAATTTTGGACAGATTCTTTTTCAGTTTATTATGGGCACGCAATTCATCCAAAGGGGACAGTATTATGCCTAGCCTTAACACGTTATTAAGAGGCTCCTCTGTCCTCCACTCATTACCTGTATTAATGGCACCTGTTTGAAGTTGTTATCAGTATAAAAGACACCTGTCCACAACCTCAAACAGTCACACTCCAAACTCCACTATGGACAAGACCAAAGAGCTGTCAAAGGACACCAGAAACAAAATTGTAGACCTGCACCAGGCTGGGAAGACTGAATCTGCAAAAGGTAAGCAGCTTGGTTTGAAGAAATCAACTGTGGGAGCAATTATTAGGAAATGGAAGACATACAAGACCACTGATAATCTCCCTCGATCTGTGGCTCCAAGCAAGATCTCACCCCGTATGGTCAAAATGATCACAAGTACGGTGAGCAAAAATCCAAGAACCACACGGGGGGACCTAGTGAATGACCTGCAGAGAGCTGGGACCAAAGTAACAAAGCCTACCATCAGTAACACACTACGCCACCAGGGACTCAAATCCTGCAGTGCCAAACGTGTCCCCCTGCTTAAGCCAGTACATGTCCAGGCCCATCTGAAGTTTGCTGGAGAGCATTTGGATGATCCAGAAGAAGATTGGGAGAATGTCATATGGCCAGATGAAACCAAAATATAACATTTTGGTAAAAAACTCAACTCGTCGTGTTTGGAGGACAAAGAATGCTGAGTTGCAGCCAAAGAACACCATACCTACTGTGAAGCATGGGGGTAAAAACATCATGCTTTGGCACTGTTTTTCTGCAAAGGGACCAGGACGACTGATCCGTGTAAAGTAAAGAATGAATGGGGCTGTGTATCGTGAGATTTTGAGTGAAAACCTCCTTCCATCAGCAAGGGCATTGAAGATGAAATGTGGCTGGGTCTTTCAGCATGACAATGATCCCAAACACACCGCCCAGGCAACGAAGGAGTGGCTTTGTAAGAATCATTTCAAGGTCTCCAGTCTCCAGATCTCAACCCCATGGAAAATCTTTGGAGGGAGTTGAAAGTCTGTGTTGCCCAGCAACAGCCCCAAAACATCACTGCTCTAGAGGTCTGCATGGAGGAATAGGCCAAAATACCAGCAATAGTGTGTGAAAACCTTGTCCAACGTTTTCTGTAAGTCTTCACCTCTGTCATTGTCAACAAAGGGTATATAACAAAGTATTGAGATACACTTTTGTTATTGACCAAATACTTATTATCCACCATAATTTGCAAATAAATGCATTAAAAATCCTACAATGTGATTTTCTGGATTTGTTTTTCTCATTTTGTCTGTCATAGTTGAAGTATGACGACAATTACAGGCCTGTCATCTTTTTATGTGGGAGAACTTGCACAATTGGTGGCTGACTAAATACTTTTTTCCCCCACCGTACATTGTTCCAGCAGCAGACTGATTGATAACATCAAAAGCTGCAAAGAAGTCAAAACAGAAAACAAAACAGCCCCTCACAGTCTAACATTCATTTATCTCAGCAAATCAGTCATTTGTGTAAGTGCTGTGCTGGTGAATGTCCTTTCCTATAAGCGTGCTGAAATGCTGTTGTCAATTTGTTCACTGTAAAAATGCATTGTATCTGGTCAAACTATTTTTTAAAAATGGTTTTACTAAGCGTTTGTAATAGACTGATTGGTCGGCTATTTGAACCAGTAAAAAGGGGCTTTACTATTCTTAGGTAGACAAATGACATTTACCCCCCTCCAGGCCTGAGGGCACATACCTTCTAGTAGGCTTAAATTGAAGATGTGGCTATATCATTCACTCTTATCCTCAGTAATTTTCCATCGAAGTTGTCAGACCCCTGTGGTTTAAAATGTTTGGGAGCAGCTTATTGATGTCCTGGTGCAGGTTTATAATGTTTGGTAGTAGGTTATTGATGTCCTGATGCAGGTTTATAATGTTAGGGAGCAGCTTATTGATGTCCTGATGCAGGTTTATAATGTTTAGGAGCAAGCTTATTGATGTCCTGATGCAGGTTTATAATGTTTAGGAGCAGCTTATTGATGTATTGGTGCAGGTTTATAATGTTTGGGAGCAGCTTATTGATGTCCTGATGCAGGTTTATAATGTTTGGGAGCAGCTTATTGATGTCCTGATGCAGGTTTATAATGTTTGGGAGCAGCTTATTGATGTCCTGATGCAGGTTTATAATGTTTGGGAGCAGCTTATTGATGTCCTGATGCAGGTTTATAATGTTTGGGAGCAGCTTATTGATGTCCTGATGCAGGTTTATAATGTTTGGTAGCAGGTTATTGATGTCCTGATGCAGGTTTATAATGGTTGGTAGCAGGTTATTGATGTCCTGATGCAGGTTTATAATGTTAGGGAGCAGCTTATTGATGTCCTGATGCAGGTTTAATATTTCTGGGAGCAGCTTATTGATGTCCTGATGCAGGTTTATAATTTTAGGAGCAGCTTATTGATGTCCTGGTGCAGGTTTATACTGTTTAGGAGCAACTTATTGATGTCCTGGTGCAGGTTTATAATGTTTGGGAGCAGCTTATTGATGTCCATGTCCAACATTTTTACTCCAGCGACTGCGATATTTCTCACCATTGAACTGTCCAATACAACAGTCAGAGAAGGGACTGTCCAATCCTACCCCTAACACAATTCGTTGAATTCGGCTCCACGAGAAGCAGGATAGCTTAAGCCCGCTGCTCCCAGCGAGAAGGAAAGGAGCCGAACTCGAAGACGAAGCCACTGCTGGAGTCCGCGTAGTTGGAGTCAGTACAGCCTTCGCAGACAAAGGCAATCCCAGTGATGAAGGTGCAGGTAGATTGGGCACCAGTGCAGCGAAGCTGTACCTTATGTCAACCTGCACCGAATCCCTCCATGTCACTTTCCACAACTTGTGACCAGTGCTGATTGGAACATTCTTCTTGCTGTTCTCCATCTATTTCATTACAGGATGGAGAGGATGGTGTCCAGCCATAGGAGTTGAGAACGAGAAAGTTGTAATTAGCGTTTTCCCCATTTGTTCGCTAAGCACATCCACCTCATTCCTATAATCCTCCACTAGCAAACAATTGCCACATTGGAACTCCGGATTGTCCATATTGTCCCAGGCAAGAGCATAATAAAAACAGCTTCTATCGCGCTGGAAACGTTTGTTAGCTATATTCCAGGTGAAGCGGGCTACATTGCAACCTAGCTAGCGATCTGGCTTTTGGTAGCAGGTGTTGACAGAAGTATCCAAGTTGGTGAGTTCGGAAGTTTTCAGTGTCGAGTTGGTGTTCGCTGACAGCAGCTGGTGCGGTAAACACAAGAAGCACAATGAGGGACTATACTGATCACAATTTGAAAACTCACTCACACAATCGAAATAAGCACTTTCCTTTAGCTAGTGCTATTGCGAGCAATGTACAGGTTCCCTTCGGTAGTCTGGGTTAGCAAAGACTGGCTCGGCTGTCTCAATGAATGCGGGTGTGGCTGTTAGTGTATCAGGTTTCAGTAGGGGTTAGTGGTGTGGAATTCATACATCATATATTCGGTTGTCCTTATACGTAGCTTAGCACCTCACCCTAATCAAGACTGGAGGCAGGAAATCTGTTTGTCCTCAAGTTCATTGATGGGGAAAGGTTGAAACTAAGAAAAAGCGACAATAAATCACTCAAATTTCCTTAAAGCTGGAATCCTTAATGGTGAAACTGCTTTGTCCGTTTGCGAAATTAGACAAACAAAGAAGTTACTGTAAACACTGAACACTGTTTTTTCCCCCTTGGCCATCACTGCACGCTTGACAATAAAAAAAATCCTGACGCGCGATGCTCCTCAGCTCTGTAAAAAATAAATATAACACTGGTGGTGGGGTGGCCAGTGGCGCTGTTTTCCACTACTGTAGATCCCATCTTTAAAGGTCAATTCCACCAAAATAGTCTATGCAAACGTTAACCCTTCCACTTTCGTTTCCAGAGTTTTCCCCGGTGTGTCTCGTCAATAGAGGTACTTTTGGATAACCATTTACACATACATGTAAACTCAGCAAAAAAAAAAAATCCTGTAGGATGAGCCTACAGGAAGTGCACCACATGAGGGAGGAGGATGTCTTCCCTGTAACGCACAGCATTGAGATTGCCTGCAATGACGACAAGCTTAGTCCGATGATTCTGTGACACACCGCCCCAGACCATGACGGACCCTCCACCTCAATCCCGCTTCAGAGTACAGGCCTCAGTGTAACGCTCATTCCTTCAAATATAAATGCGAATGTGATCATCAACCCTGTTGAGACAAAACCATCACTCGTCAGTGAAGAGCACATTTTGCCTGTGCTGTCTGGTCCAGGGATGGTGGGTTTGTGCCCATAGGCAATGTTTTTTGCCAGGTGAGGACCTGCCATACAACAGGCCTACAAGCCCTCAGTCCAGCCTCTCTCAGCCTATTGCGGACAGTCTTAGCACTGATGGAGGGATTGTGTGTTCCTGGTGTAACTTAGGCAGTTGTTGTTGCCATCCTGTACCTGACACGCAGGTGTGATGTTTGGATGTACCGATCCCATGCAGGTGTTGTTACACATGGTCTGTCACTGCGAGGATGATCAGCTGTCCATCTTGTCTCCCTGTAGCGCTGTCTAAGGCATCTCACAGTTCGGACATTGCAATTTACTGCCCTGGCCACATCTGTCGTGCTCATGCCTCCTTGCAGCATGCCTAAGGCACATTCACGCAGATGAGCAGGTACCTGGACATCTTTGATTTGGTGTTTTTCAAAGTGAGTAGAAAGGCCTCTTTAGTGTCCTAAATGTTCATAACCGTGACCTTTAATTGCCTACAGTCTGTAAGCCGTTAGTGTCTTAACGACCTTTCCACAGGTGCATGTTCATTAATGGTTTGTTTCATTGAACAAGCATGGGAACCAGTGTTTAAACCCTTTACAAATGAAGATCTGTGAAGTTTTTGGGATTTTTACAAATTGTCTTTGAAAGACAGGGTCCTGAAAAAAGGGCCGTTTGTTTTTTGACGAGTTTATAATGTTTACACCTATAACTACTCCAAAGCTGAATCTAGCTAGTCAGCCAGCATCATTCAGAGCTTCGTTACAGTAGCTAACTAGCATCAACAGCCTTATTGCTAGCATCATAGACTGTATCTAATGTTGTGTAACAAAGCAAAAGGTCTATGTACTTAGCTTGTCATTTGAGTTCATACTAAGGGCTCGATTCAATTTGTATTGCTGAAGCGTTACAGAATGCGCAATCAACATTTTACGGTAATTTCCGATTGAACAGACATTTACCATGAATGTAGTCTCGCTAACGAGGGAACATTCCTTTTAAATTTGAATTTCAATCACACTTTAACACTGAACTTCCACACTTCAGATTGAATCCAGCTCTTACATTAGTTAACAAAATTATTGTTTGCTCCTGTGTATATTTGATTGGCTTTACTATCTAGAAAGTGTTTGTATTTATTTTTTACCTGTATTTATCTAGGCAAGTCAGTTAAGAACAAATTCTTATTTACAATGACGGCCTACCAAAAGGCCTCCTACGGTGGCGGGGGAATAAAAATAAAATAAATAAAAATAGGACAAAACACACATCAAGACAAGAGAGACAACACAACACTACATAAAGAGGTTGACCTAAGACAAAAACATAGCAAGGCAGCAAAACATGACAACACAGGATGGTAGCAACACAACATGACAACAACATGGTAGCAACACAACATGGTAGCAGCACAACATGGTAGCAACACAACATGGTACAAACATTATTGGGAACTGACAACAGCAAAGGGCAAGAAGGTAGAGACAACAATTCATCACGCAAAGCAGCCACAACTCTCAGTAAGAGTGTTCATGATTGAGTCTTTGAATGAAGAGATGGAGATAAAACTGTCCAGTTTGAGTGTTTATTGCATCTCGTTCAAGTTGCTTGCTGCAGAGAACTGAAAAGACGAGCGACCCAGGGATGTGTGTGCTTTGGTAACCTTTAACAGAATGTGACTGGGAGAACGGGGGTTGTATGTGGAGGATGAGGGCTGCAGTATATATCTCAGATATGGGGGAGTGAGGCCTAAGAGGGTTTTATAAATACACATTAACAAGTGGGTCTTGCTACGGGTATACAGAGATGACCAGTTTACAGAGGAGTATAGTGCATTGATGTGTCCTATAAGGAGCATTGGTGGCAGTCTATAAACTACATCTCCCCATAATCTAGCATGGGTAGGAAGGTCACCTGAATCAGGGTTAGTTTTGCAGCTGGGGTGAAAGAGGAGCGATTACGATAGAGGAAACCAAGTCTAGATTTAAATTTAGCCTGCAGCTTTGATTTTTGCTGAGACAGTTCACCATGAGGCCAATTGTGACTTTGAAACAGTTACGATTTTAATGGCTGTGATAGGAGAAAACTGAGGATGCAGCAACAAAATTGTAGTTAGTCTACAATATTAACTACAATGCTAACATAAATCTCAGCGTGAAAAGAAAGACTTGACAGAATAAAATATTCTAAATCATGCATCCTGTTTGCAACAAGGTACTAAAGTAAAACTTTTCTTTTAAAAATGGTGCCTTCTAGTTTGCTTACATTAAGGATTTGAAATGATTACTTTAATTTTGATTCTTAAGTATATTTTAGCAATTACATATACTTTTGATACTTAAGTATATTTCAAAACAAATACTTTTACTCAAGTAGGATTTTACTGGGTGACTCACTTGAGTAATTTTATATTAAGATATCCTTACTTTTACTCAAGTATGACAATTGGGTACTTTCTCCACCACTTGGTTATGGGTATTCTTGTCATCGGCAAGGACTAGGATAAAAACAAATGGAATAGAGCTAAACACAGGCAAAATCCTGGATGAAAACTTGGTTCAGTCTGCTTTCCAGCAGACACTGGGAGACGGATTCACCTTTCAGCAGGACAAAAACCTAAAAACACAAGGCTAAATATACACTGGAGTTGCTTACCAAGACAACATTGTATATTTCCGAGTGGCCTGGTTACAGTTTTGACTTATATCAAGTTGACAATCTAAGGCAAGATATGAAAATATCAGGACTCAGAATAAGACCCAGATGCAGACAGTTCGAATCACAGATGTTTACTTACAAAACAGGGGGCATGCAAACAATAGGTCAAGGGCAGGCAGAGGTTGGTAATCCAGGGCAGAGTCAGTAAGGTACAGAACGGCAGGCAGGGTCAAGGGCAGGCAGAGGTTGGTAATCCAGGGCAGAGTCAGTAAGGTACAGAACGGCAGGCAGGGTCAAGTCAGGCATAGGTCGGTAATCCAGGGCAGAGTCAGTAAGGTACAGAACGGCAGGCAGGGTCAAGGGCAGGCAGAGGTCGGTAATCCAGGGCAGAGTCAGTAAGGTACAGAACGGCAGGCAGGGTCAAGGGCAGGCAGAGGTCGGTAATCCAGGGCAGAGTCAGTAAGGTACAGAACGGCAGGCAGGGTCAAGTCAGGCATAGGTCAGTAATCCAGGGCAGAGTCAGTAAGGTACAGAACGGCAGGCAGGGTCAAGTCAGGCAGAGGTCGGTAATCCAGGGCAGAGTCAGTAAGGTACAGAACGGCAGGCAGGGTCAAGTCTGGCATAGGTCAGTAATCCAGGGCAGAGTCAGTAAGGTATAGAACGGCAGGCAGGGTCAAGTCAGGCATAGGTCAGTAATCCAGGGCAGAGTCAGTAAGGAACAGAACGGCAGGCAGGGTCAAGTCAGGCATAGGTCAGTAATCCAGGGCAGAGTCAGTAAAGTACAGAACGGCAGGCAGGGTCAAGTCAGGCATAGATCAGTAATCCAGGGCAGAGTCAGTAAGGTACAGAACAGCAGGCAGGGTCAAGTCAGGCATAGGTCAGTAATCCAGGGCAGAGTCAGTAAAGTACAGAACGGCAGGCAGGGTCAAGTCTGGCATAGGTCAGTAATCCAGGGCAGAGTCAGTAAGGTACAGAACGGCAGGCAGGGTCAAGGGCAGGCAGAGGTTGGTAATCCAGGGCAGAGTCAGTAAGGTACAGAACGGCAGGCAGGGTCAAGGGCAGGCAGGTAATCCAGGGCAGAGTCAGAACGGCAGGCAGGGTCAAGGGCAGGCAGAGGTCGGTAATCCAGGGCAGAGTCAGTAAGGTACAGAACGGCAGGCAGGGTCAAGGGCAGGCAGAGGTCGGTAATCCAGGGCAGAGTCAGTAAGGTACAGAACGGCAGGCAGGGTCAAGGGCAGGCAGAGGTCGGTAATCCAGGGCAGAGTCAGTAAGGTACAGAACGGCAGGCAGGGTCAAGGGCAGGCAGAGGTCGGTAATCCAGGGCAGAGTCAGTAAGGTACAGAACGGCAGGCAGGGTCAAGGGCAGGCAGAGGTCGGTAATCCAGGGCAGAGTCAGTAAGGTACAGAACGGCAGGCAGGGTCAAGAGTTTCAGTGGGAAAACATCTTCTGAGAGAAAGGCACATTCCTTTGATGAATTTGTGGAGGGAGAGCTCAATGTTCTATCCTTGATTTACTACAGGGCATGAGTTGTTAACCCCCACCAGTTCCCTCCTCCCCCTCTGCGGGTGAGAAGGGGTCTGGTTGAAGTTATTCATTGCAAACCTGATCGGACCTATTTGGATCCTTACAGGACAGACTTGACAAGGGGTACTTCACTTTGTGAAGTCACTGTGTATAGTCACAACATTCAGACAGGAACAGGAGTGATAATCCAGTTATAAAACCGTTTATTATTTTCAAATACTTGTGTTGTCATTGCTTGAATTCAGGCAAATTTGAACTGTTTTCAATGGCAATAGATTAGCACTTACCCCAGCTCCAGGATTTTCAGTGAAAACCCGGGATAAGTAGTGTATAGCTATCCAATGAATCAAGTATACAAAGCTAGTATGGTCTTGCATAAACAACAAGTATTTATATAGAATCAGCATGTAAACCAATAGAGGCATAGCTAGCTACAAATGAAAATTATACCGTTGTCACGCCCTGACCTTCACCTGACCCCCTCCAGGTGTCGCTTATTTCCCCCAGTGTATTTATCCATGTGTTTCCTGTCTCTCTGTGCTAGTTCGTGAAGTCAACCAGTGTGTTACCCCCCATACTCCTTTTCTAGTCTTCCCGGTTTTGACCCCTGCCTGACTCTGGACTACTTTCCCACCTGCCTGATCATCCTGCCTGGCCTGACCTTGAATCTGCCCGCCCTTCGGTACCTATTGGACTCTGAACTGGTTTTGACATTTTGCCTGTACACAACCATTCTCTTGCCGACCCCTTTTTGGATTAATAAACATTGTAAGACTCCAACCATCTGCCTCCTGTGTCTGCATCTGGGTCTCGCCTTGTGCCTTGATAACCATGAAATTCAGAAGGTCTCTATTTTTTTATGGGTCCTCCTATGTAAAAAAAGAAATTATGGGCCCTATAGTAAAGACATGTCATTTAACTGTATATATTTTTAAAGTATATTTTCATTTGGAATGAACACAATGGATGCCCATCTATCTACCTACCTCATCCCCATATGGGTATTTTTTAATTTGCTCCTTTGCGCCCCAGTATCTCTACCTGCACATTCATCTTCTACCGATCTACCATTCCAGTGTATAATTGCTATATTGTAATTACTTCGCCACCATGGCCTATTTATTTCCTTAACTCATTTGCACTCACTGCATATAGACCTTTTGTTTTCTTATGTTCTACTGTAATATTGACTGTTTTGTTTATTCCATGTGTAACTCTGTGTTGTTGTATGTGTCGAATTGCTACACTTTATCTTGGCCAGGTCGCAGTTGCAAATGAGAACTTGCTCTCAACTAGAGAGAGAGAGAGAGAGAGGAAAGACAGCAGAGCAAATAAACTTAGACTTGAGTATTTCAACAACTCTTCTCTTCCAACTTGTTCGGCAATCATATACCTACGGGGAAAGGGTCGCCAACCGCACAGGAGAGTGATTTTTACTTAAACAGGAGAAGAACGCTTGTACTGACAGAGATGCATGCTGGATATTCCGGAGTGAAGCGCATGAATGTCAAAATCAGCCTGTTTCTTCTAACGGGGAATTGTCAAGGAGTTGGACAGCTGGGCAAGTGAAATAACCATTTGTTTATCAATAACATTATATTATAACTCAGTTAATTATCAGCCAGTTAGGGGGAGGGATGAACTCTACAGCAGTCTCACTACTCAATCTCTGGTTGAAAACTGTATTCTGCCCTTCCCAAAATATATCATTTGTAGATAACTGGCCCTCTTCCTGGGACTCACCCACATACAGGACCGAGCCTGGCCTGCTGAGAAGTGACGGACTCCATCCTAGCTGGAGGGGTGCTCTCATCTTACCTATGAACATAGACAGGGCTCTTACTCCTCTAGCTCTACAATGAGAGGGTGCAGGCCAGGCAGCTTTGTGGAGTCTGCCACTAGCACAGTGTGGCCATCGTCGAATCAAGTTGTCCAACATGTCTCCGGACCTACTCAATGCCACAGCTATACTCTGGACCTAGTTTTGTCCCGTTTAATAAATATTGTGGAGCTTAATGTTTTTCCTCATTATCCTGGGCTATCGGACCACCATTTTATTCCATTTGCAATCGCAACAAATTATCTGCTCAGACCCAGACCAAGGATCATCAAAAGCTGTGCTATAAAGTATCGAAAGGCCCTCACTGCTGCTCGATCATCCTATTTTCCAACTTAATTGAAGAGAATAAGAACAATCCTACATTTATTTTTGATACTGTCGCAAGCTAAATGAAAAGCAGCATTCACCAAGAGAGGATGGCTTTCACTTCAGTAGGGATAAATTCATGAACTTGTTTGACGAAATGATTATGATCATTAGAAAGCAAATTAGGGCAAACTGTTTCAAGGACAGCTTTTTTCCATCTACGTTGCATTGCAAAAATGCCAAACTTTGTATTCATGATTTTGTTACTTCTAGATTAGACTACTACAATGCTCTACTTTCCGGCTACCTGGATAAAGCACTAAATAAACTTCAGTTAGTGCTTAACAATCTTGACTAGAACCAAAAAATATGATCATATTACTCCAGTGCTAGGGCTGATTTCAATGTTTTACTGCAACAAAGCATTACATGGGCTTGCTCCTACCCATCTTTGCGATTTGGTCCTGCCGTACATACCTACATGTACACTACGGTCACAAGATGCAGGCCTCCTTATTGTCCCTAGAATTTCTAAGCAAACAGCTGGAGGCAGGGCTTTCTCCTATAGAGGAACATTTTTATGGAATGGTCTGCCTATCCATGTGAGAGATGCAGACTCTGTCTTTATTGAAGACTCATCTCTTCAGTGGGTCCTATGATTGAGTCTAGTCTGGCCCAGGTGTGTGAAGGTGAATGGAAAGGCACTGGAGCGACGAACCACCCTTGCTGTCTGCCTGGCCGGACTCTCCACTGGGATTATCTGCCTCTACCCCTATTATGGGTGCTGAGTCACTGGTGTTGTGTCTTTTACTATCATTAAACTTAAGACTTCGTTTTTATCAAATATTCTCTGTAATTAATTACTTGATTAAACTGAACATTCATGTAACTGTAATTAACTAGGTTGGGGCACCAAGGAAAGTATTCAGATTACAAAGTTCTAATTTCCCAATATAACCTTTCAGATATTTTCATATCTGATCAAAAGTCTTCTGATTAATTATTTATTTATTTTACCTCATGTTCGTCTCATTCCAAACGTCGTAAATTGTTGGTTATCTGCATGAACCCAGTCTTCACTATGAGTCATCCATACATCAATTGTCATAAATTTATTTATTACTAAGTAATTCACAGAGATGCATAAACAAACAGTAAATATGATTACATGAAATGATAGAATGTGCCCTAGTGGGCTGACCCGGCATGGCGGCTTGTTTGACAAAAGGGAAGTGTTTTTTTTTACCATGAAGTCACTACACATGAACGCTCACTCATTCGGGAACAATTGCAATCAATATATATATTTACGCTTAGTGTGTTGTCTTGATCGCTGGTGAAAAGTCCTTTTGTAGAATTGTCCGTCTCTCTCCCTCTCTGTCTCGGTTAGACGGGACAGTTCAAAGTGACATTCGTTATAGAATGGATGTTTTGTCGGTTGTCATTCTTTGCGTTCAATGATACCGAATTCCTAGTTGCAGACTAGTAATTAGTATCAAATACTTGTTCTTATTCTGTCGGTATCGATAGTCTAAGAGTTTAACCACGTGGTATGGTTAAAAGATTCTACAACCTTTAGCAATCTCATAATTGAGGTAAGCTTGGTCTGGTGATCATTTCTCAAAGTTGGGTTTTATTCTGAATGGCAGAAGAGGGCTTTCTGACCCTAACTGGGCTCAGGGGTGGTCCTCCGAGTTCAAATCAAAAGGGAATTTTATTTTTCTACATTAAACAGTCCACAATCATATTACACAATTATACAAACAGTATCATACTCACTAATTACATTTACATTTAAGTCATTTAGCAGACGCTCTTATCCAGAGCGACTTACAAATTGGTGCATTCACCTTATGACATCCAGTGGAACAGTCACTTTACAATAGTGCATCTAAATCTTAAAGGGGGGGGGGGTGAGAGGGATTACTTATCCTATCCTAGGTATTCCTTAAAGAGGTGGGGTTTCAGGTGTCTCCGGAAGGTGGTGATTGACTCCGCTGTCCTGGCGTCAGCGGAGTCAATCTTAATCTTTTATTGACCCTTTGCTTGTTTGATGGTTTGTCGGTGGGCATAACAAGATTTCTTATAAGCTTCCGGGTTAGAGTCACGCTACTTGAAAAGCGGCAGCTCTACCCTTTAGCTCAGTGTGAATGTTGCCTGTAATCCATGGCTTCTGGTTGGGGTATATATGTTGTAGGTTATATTCTATGACCAATGGTTTGTTTTATTCATTTTTTACAATTTGTTTTTCCATGGTACATAATCAAACTTATTTCAATATCTTACATTGTTAATAGATATCGCTTTCCTACCCCCTCCTCCATGTTTGGTGAATTCACCAACCAGACTGCCATAGGCAAGTCTTTTGATACCAGGAAGGGTGGGAGAACAACCTGAAGGTAATTATCTTTGCAAACAACATCAGAATCCAGGCTGAGTACGGAAATTAGCCGCAGCTGTTGACTGAGGTAAACGATGTACATAAAAAGTATTGCATATACTATAGTCTTTCAAATTTGTGATTGACTTAGTGTTCTTGTTTGTCAATTGCCATTTTTGAATATCGTACTTTCAGATCACTGAGACCTCACCTGATGTGGGTTTCAGGCACGGACTGAGATTGCCCGCTGTTAATTTATTTTGTAACACCGCACTAATCCACCAAATGTTCTCCTGTGTGTTTGCTTGTTTACGTCTCTCTCTCCTACCCTGTTCCCTATAACTCTGCTCTTGTTCTCCAGGAGTTAAGTGTTCCGCCCAAAACCCAGACGTGGATCCACCTGATGTCCTCCATTACAAACCACAGATTAACTAAAAACACTACAAACACAGAACAAAGAGAGCAGCAGTGCCTGGACTTTGCAGTCTCACTCTTCAAGTCCCCCTTCGGAGGCTGGCTGCCTGTTGAGAACAAGTGACAGGTATAATTCCACACACCATAATTCAGAATTTTAGTCTATGATTGCCATGTGATTGTACAACAAATCTGTGAAAATAAAATAATAACTAACAAAAACTGTTAATGTATTAAAATATTAAATATTGGCAGGTTGGTTTTCACAGCTGTTTCACAAGGTTTTCATTATTGTAAGTTATGGTATTTATTTGTTCCACATTATTCATTGTTGTATCCTAGGATCTACAATAAACACAGTTGAAGTCGAACATTTACATACATCTTAGCCAAATACATTTAATGGCTGAAGACAACAAAGTCAAGGTATTGGAGTGGCCATCACAAAGCCTTGACCTCAATCATATAGAACTGAAAAAGTGTGTGCGAGCAAAGAGGCCTACAAACCTGACTCAGTTATATCAGCTCTGTCAGGAGGAATGGGCCAAAATTCACCCAAATTATTGTGGGAAGCATGTGGAAGGCTACCTGAAACATTTAACCAAAGTTAAACAATTTAATGGCAATGCTACCAAATACTAATTGAGTGTATGTACACTTATGACCCACTGGGAATGTGATGAAAGAAATAAAAGCTGAAATAAGTCATTCTCTACTTTTATTCTGACATTTCACATTCTTAAAATAAAGTGTTGATCCTAACTGACCTAAGACAGGGAATATTTACTAGGATTAAACATCAGTCATTGTGAAAAACTGAGTTTAAATGTATTTGGCTAAGGTGTATGTAAACTTCTGACTTCAACTGTATGTAATAATAGTAGAATGTTATGAACCGACACTGAATCGTAGCAGCTAACTACTAGCTATGTAAATGTTGGACGGAAGAACACCCAGTGCTGCTTACCTGAGATGCCAACATCACACAGCCCTTTGTAGGTGTCCGCTATGACTTCCTTTGTGTCGGAAAGAAAGGCTGTATTGGTTTTCGCCAAACTGACACTCAACAAATGGCCAAAATGGAGTGTGGTTGACAGCGAAAATTAAAATTGGAATACTATTTTTGTTCTCAAAATATTTGGGGGGGAATTAAATACATAAAGTCTTGCGCTCCATTACAAAATATTTGATTGCAAAACATGTTTTTTACTTTGAAGCCTCGTTTTTGCGTTCAGAACAATTATTTTTGACGAGAAATAAGTTGTTTTCAGATTTTTTTGGGGGGGGACGATTGAAAATGAAAAAGGTTTTGCTCTCAAATAAAAGTCATCCATTTTTTGCAAGTTGGGGAGGGGGGGCTAATAGCTGAACAATAGACTTTTCAACCTTTACTAAAGGATAGTCTAATAGCTGAGCTAGGTGTGAAAAATCCCCATCCTCACACAGACCAGATTTGCACTAAAGCCCAAGAGGGAGTTAGAGCACTGATTATGCTTTTGGGTCCCAATGTACTACTGTGTCTCTAACTGACAATGAATAGGCAATATAAACCAAATGTTTAAATGATAATTGTGGACGACTTCAAATGAAACAAGCAGGGAGCAAATTTCGAACCCTCAACCTTCTTGCATTAAGTCCAGTGCGCGTCCTTGCGGTAGCTTACTCCTTAATGTAATAAAGTAATGACTTTTCAAATAAGTTGCCTTACACGTTATGTTGCCTGACAATTTGTTAGCTACGCTGTCCTTACGAACCACATAGCATATCATTACACAGCACTAAGTACCTGTATGTTAGTAGTTGTACATCAAACTTGCCAGTAGATTAACTATAGACTTGATGATTCTCGTCATTCTTAGTTTAGCTACACGGTATAGTCGTTGTGCTTTCGCAAATTTGTTCTGGCTAGCTACGGGCTGTACAATGGAAGGAGTCAATTCACCCAAGGCTGACAATAGAAGGAGTCAAAATTCACCCCCAAGGCTGGAAAAACGGCTTAATAAACAACGTTGACTACGCCTGAACACTAGCTTAGCGAGCCCAGCAAATGAATGGAATCGAACATTTTACTTCTGTCCCAAAGATCGTTGACTGGAGTGATGCTCCACAAAAGCAGCAGCCCATTAAAAAACAACTCTAGCTCAGAGCAACCCCCCGAACTTATCTAGCCATTTCACACCTGTTCACCCAGCTATACACATAACCCCTCATTCAATTACGTTGTTAGTGGCAAACAGGGACATGTGAGGAGCAGGAACAGCTATAGCCCTCAAACTCACCTCTGGGTCTCAAAGCCAGGTCCACTGCATTTCTTCATTGTTCTCCTTTAATCGGGGACTGATCTACATTTACATTTAAGTCATTTAGCAGACGCTCTAGACCTGGGACACCAGGTGGGTGCAATTAATTATCAGTTAGAACAGAAAACCTGTAGGCTCGTAGGGCAGAAGGGGCAGTGCAGCGTTTCCCAAACTTGGTGTACATTTAGGTTTTTGTCCTAACACTTCACAGCTGATTCAGATTAACAAAGCTGATTGATTATTTGAATCAGCTTTGTAGGGTTAGGGAATAAAAAGAAAATGTGCAGCCCTTTGGGGTTCATGTGACTGAGTGTGGGAAGCCATTGTCATAGGGTAAACGTTTCATACCCCTGGGCTGTAGGCTGCAAACCTTGGGTCAACTATTAGGTTCTGTAGCTGTGTATTTTATCACAACAATTCTGTTCTACAATGGTTCTTTTCCTTAGCTCAGGGTAAGTAGTAGCAGGCCTAAGAGTTTTATGCGACGCAAACATTTGAGTTGTGTGTTCCTTTTAATCAATCAAAATTTGTCAAATGCCTTCCAGGTTGTTTTGCCTCTTGATGGCAGCTGTGGGCATACAAGCACAACAGACACTTATAAGTATGCATTTTGCACCCTGCAAATTCAAGCACTAGGCGTTTTGACAATATATATTTTGGGATTTTTAACTAAGCTTTCCAATTCCAGATGACCTCCACGCTGAATGCCTTGGTAACGTTATTCGTTTGAGTGTCGCTCCTCTTTTTGAAGAGGTTGATGCTGTCTTCAGTGAGTTTGCCTCATATGATTCTCTTTCTCTCCTTTCATAATTCATGGCTTGATATTGCTTGTCAACTATTGTGTTCACACCATCTCCATCCCTTCCAGATGACACACAAATCATTAACCTGACGCCTGGCCTTGCTACTCGGTGTGGATTGAGCTTTAAATTTGACCCCATGGGGAATGCCATGTTTTTTGCTTCTCTACAAAACTGCTTTTCCCAAAACATGGTAAGCGCTGTAGTGTTTGCTTGAACTTCAAATGGACAGTTTGCCTTTCAGTGTCACTGCATTTGCAACCCAAAATGTAGCAATGTCATTTTATTTAACCTTTGACATGGAGTCATGCCGAGACCAGGTTCTTTGACAGATGAGCCCTGTATACACCAAGATAAAAGTCAATATTTGCATCACTAGATGGAAAAATGAAATCATTGAAAACAAACACATTATTCAGTAAAAAGGTCCTCAATAAGCCTGAGTTGCTGTAGTGGTGGTAATTCATACAATTTTAGAGCATGAAGGTTATTTATAAGTACGGTGCCAGAAACATTGAAGCAGTTTTACTGTACTCTGTGGCTATCAAAAGGATCTCCATTGTTAGCCACCCCTGGATCTGGTATCTCTTACCTCTAAGTTAACGATGGCGTAAGGTACAGCAGAAGTTTATGGAGGGCTTTCAGAGGGCCAGCCAACTTTCTGATACAGACTGCGGGGAAGTGAACTACCGAGCTCTTCTCCTGTAGTGTGGCTTCAATACAGTGGCAGCTGCATTCATATAGCCAATTTTGCCACAGTCTATAACTTGCATGAATGTCACCTGAATTTGTTTTTTGCTATATAATGAAAGGCTTTTTTCCCCTTCCCCCTTCATTTTAGGATGATAAGATGTTCAGCTTGGTCATGCAGTTCAGGCTGCCAGGAAACCATATGACTGAAGACCCTGTGTATAGAGTGGGCAAAACCTGTAGCTACACCCCCCTGGACCTCCCGAGAGATTCTGTGCGACCGCAACTACATGGAGGCAAGTGAGCAGAGCATGCCCCAATGGACATGTTTACAGTCGAGCTTGTCGTACTGCCTGTATAAATGATCTGTCTAGAGCTACAACTGTCCAGTGTTTCATTTCTTCTGCGATACAATGTAGAGGTCTTGACTCTCTCGCTCTCAATTCCACTCGCCTCTTCAAAATGCACATAGGACAACTTTAGAGGTGAGGAATCTCTGCCTATTCTCAATGCATTTAAGGAGGTGAGTGGACAGATTGAGAACTGGCCCTTGATTTCCTATTGTATGGGAGGGAGAAAATGCATAGGGAATAATGGCCTTTCTTCTCTAGGTGTCTGTCAGAAGGACTCTTCCAGACATCCAAACCATCCCCGAACAGCCCACTGGGGGCCCGAAAGCAAGGAGCGGCAACTTCCGGAGAGGCGCTGAGGTAGCCATTTTTCAGTTTCTTTAATTTCATTACGAAATGACAGGATGGCGCTAAACAATGTGCGTTTGACAATTTGTTGAATTCATGTTTCCATTTCCTGAGACAGGCTGTTGCTTCAGGATACAACATCACAGCAGTCGTCTTTAGTCCTAGTAAGAAGGTCATGAATGTGGATGAGGTCCAAAGAAAGGGCTATGCAATAGCCAACACTCCCACACGGCTGGTGTTAAGAAGCCCTCATAATGCAGAGGAGACATACCTCCAGAATGTAAGCTGACTTTCTCCACTTCCTCCATGAACTGAGTCATGTTCAGTAGAGCAAACATTTGGAAATGGTGGCCCTACCTGAACTCTGCAACATATTGTTAATACGGTGTGCCCTACTGAACACTGCTCTGGTGTGGTTGCCCCCTGAACAGGTAGCTGGGGTTCCGATGCGGGTGCTCTCAACCTCAACCTTCTTTGAGCAGAAGTGGCTGGTTACTCAAGTAGATGCCACGGCTGTTTGTCCAACACCAGGTTGAGTGTGAAATAATTGAAGATCCTAAAACCCAGTTCTTAATTGGCTCCAGACAAGTCTTTCATTTGTGTTATGTAGTGTTCAGTTGCAAAATGTTCTGTTATGATGTGCCGTTGGCTTCTTGTTTCACTGCAGAGGCAGTGGCCTTTACTCCAGAAGTGATCACCTGGTACATGCCCAAGCACATAGACCCACTTTTCTCCTCTGATGCCTTCACCATGTTGGAGGTGTACATGGGAATTGACGCTAAGAGGCTGGACACTGAGGAAATGGCTGCCAGAAACTACTCGGTTTTAGTCACAGAGGCTCATATTATTGTTGAAATTCCGGTGGGGGCGGTTGGCGGCTATTTCAAGGTCAGCGTTGGATGAGTAAAATGTTCCTGTTGAATTTCTAAATCAAATCTTATTTGTAGAGCCCTTACTGCAGCAGTTGTCAGTGCTTTGCAGTAACCCTTTGCCCTCTCTCTCATGGGTAAACTCCTAGAAACGTTGTCTTGTGTGAAATGTTTATTGAGCAATTGTCTGGGTGGGTGTGTATACAGCCTGACACATTGGCTTGCAAAATTGTGTAAATGTTGCATCAAATTACATTTAAACATACTCTACCGTTTGTCCTTTAGCCGCTTGAAATTTGAGACCAAATATCCACACTAAAGTATTGTTTACCTGACTTTAGGGACTGTCAACTGAATGCAAGCGACACTCGGCTGCTGTTTACATATTGTGCAAGTGTTTACTTGCTTTGAAAATACACACCGCCGGAAATGCAAGTTGACAACCATATACCTACCAGCTCTCTAAAGTCTGGTAAACAATACTTTCCTCTGGATATTTTACGAGTGGCTGAAGGACAAACCACACAGACAAGCGGTAGAATAATTGTATTTAACATTCTGCATAAGGAACATTGACCTGTTTTTGCACTCCAATTGTGTATTACAGCCTGACTGCATCACTCGTCTCCCTTACAGAGCCATATTCAGGATGACCAGTACTTTGTCACTTACACCATTGAGCCCATGCTTGAGTTGCTGTGGATCGAGGAGGTTGCACACGAGGACACCAGCTACAAAGTCCTCTTCCCTATCACAACACCTCCGATGGCCAGGCCTCCACAAGTTCGCAACTGTGAGTCTGGTTTAGTTAAATAGTGCCTATGGTAATTTGGGATGCCTGGTTTGTTCATTAGGCACAAAACGGAAGAAAATGTACTGAAACGGGGAGGCAATACCCGTACTTATCCAATAACAAATGTCAATTTTCAACTGTACTGCATTTCAAAATGTTTTCCTTTGTTTGCCAATGAACAGACACGCCCTTAGACACAGTTCCTGAGCAGGCAGTGTTTGTGCTTGAGTTGGGGACTTTCAACCTTGATGTGGTGCTGCTGAACATCACCTTTCCCACCATGGTGCTAACTGTTGCAGAGTGCAACGCCAGAGGCTTCAATGTTCAGGAGCAGAGATCCCCGGACAACTTTAAGACCTTCAGGATGGAGGTGCCCTTTTCAGACCCGGTGGTCTTTAAGGAGGTGTGTTTCTGTTAAATGCAAAGCCACACGCAGTGGTTTGTACATGCCCTAATAAGTGGGCCACCAACAAAATATAAATGTACTTTGTATCCCTCATTTACTCAAATGTTTCCATTATTTTTGCAGTTGTATGCGTTCACTTGCCAATCAATAGTGCTTGATTTAGAGGAATGAGGGCAACATTACTTTAAGTATATATAGTTTGTTTTAATAGTCCCCATATGTACTTGTCACTTGATGTTGAATAAGGTTCTGTTACAACAATAATGCTATCAATTGACCAATACTTTTAACTTCACTACAGAGAAGGGCAGAACAAGGTGTCACAACCTTCACTCTTCAGCTGATCTACGGCCTGGTTATCTTTCCAGAGTACGCTCCTTTCTCTCACTCTGCCGTTGTGGACGCTGTACTGCTGGACATCGGTAGGTCTCTGGACTACGCCAAACTACTGTTGAATGGTTTCCTCTCGTTAATGATTGCCCTGACAGGAAATTGGCAGTGAAAGCTCAACTAGCCATACTGTAGGTTTTTCCTATGCGGTCTCTCTACAAAGAATGTTAAGCTTTAGAGTGTTTTTCACCCAGTTGTCCTGTTCCTGATTTGCCAGGATCGTGTTTATTCGGTGTCACCGTAGCAAAACATTTTGCAACCGAAAACAAGTGTTTCTTCTTGGACAGGTTCAAGTAGTACCGTCCTGTTTGTGCTTAATGAACACAACCCTGTTTGTCCTTGTAGTGCCACCCTCGGTCACTGGCAACTGTGATCAGGAGAAGTTTCACATCACTGTGGACTACAGGAACCAAGAGCCCTTTTTCGTGGTCTTGGTTGGCAAGCGGCTGCTTAACCATGAGTTTGCTCAACAGTATTTAACAGAGGGCGACGGAGACTTCACCATCACGTTGCCCTTCTCTTCGCCGGACGCAGTGTTTGAGGTACGACGCTCTCCCAAAACATGTTAACCTAAATTGCTGCAGCTTGCCTCGCTTTCCTTACCCTGTATACAATATTGGACTAATGAACTCTCCCATCGGTTCCCAGTCTGTTCACTCGTCCTCTATCAGGAGCAGACTGGATGTTACTCTGTTGAATCCTTACAACAACATGACCATCAAATACTTTTCCCTGGCTTGCAGCTTCCTCAAAACGCTGACTGGTTGGTTCTCAAACAATTACTTCCGATAAATAGTCATTTGACATGGTTACCAAACCTGGGTTCCATGCAAATACTGTCTAATAGTAGTGCCAGATGGGAATGGTTTGCACTTTTGGTGCTATTCTACTGTGCTCAATCAAGTGTCACAAATACATAACTCAGGTCTGATGGCTACCTGTCTTTTGATCCCCCACCTCCAAGAGTGCTTCTCTAACGGAACGATGACTGCGCTGGCGGTGAAGGTGGATTCTGTTCCCGGTCTGAACCCCGGTCAGCTGACCCTGAGCGACCCCACCTGTGGTCCCACCTACAGCAACGATCGCTATGCCTACTTCCACTTCACCGTCAACTCCTGTGGCACCACCAGGAAGGTAAAATGACTATTACCCTGAGGTGATGGGTACTGTGTCATTATGGGCTGTTTGCTTCTGCAGGCTGTAATAAGCAATTCCCCTCTACTACATAGTTTATCAACAATGTCATGCTGTATGAGAACGAAATCTCCTTGCCAGATGACCTGGAGGTGAAGCTGAATGCCACAATGTCTTCAGAGGAATACCGGTAAGTGCGTTACGCATCACAATTGTAGCTGTTCGCTTTTATAGGGTGGTATTTTCTTCTTCACCAATAGATCAATACTTTGTATACAGGGAAAATGTGCCTCTACTACCAGTTTGTCCACTCCACTGGTTGATGTTTCCCCTATTGAATTTGCCTGCATCTCTCTTTTTAGGTTAAAGGTTTCCTGCTACTATGTGGTCAACATCACTCGCACATTGGTCTTCTTGACCAGGCCGCGTGACAACGAGCCTTTTGCAGAGACTGGGACGGGTCGACTAATGGTCAGAATGAGACTCTCTCAGGGTAAGCGTGCACAAATTCTGAATTTTAACTTCTTGCGTCGAGCCAACCCGGATCCGGGATCATGACTACAGCCTCAAGTCCATTACCATAACGCAACATTAACTATTCATGAAAATCGCAAATCAAATCAAAATGCTAGCTCTCATGCTTAGCCTTTTGATAACAACACTGTCATCTCAGATTTTCAAAAATATGCTTCTCTACCATAGCAAAACTAGCATTTAGCGTTAGCATCACCAGGCAACATTTTTGCAAAAATATTAAATAAATCATTTACCTTTGAAGCACTTCTGATGGTTTCAATGACTCTCAGTTAGATAGCAAATGTTCAGTTTTCCTGAAAGATTATTTGTGCAGGAGAAATCGGTCTGTTTTCTGCGTCATGTTTGGCTACCAAAAAGAAACTAAAAATCAGTTATAAAAACGCTGAACTTTTTCCAAAATGACTCCATAATATCAACTGAAACATGGCAAACGTTGTTTAGAATCAATCCTCAAGGTGTTTTTCTACAAAACTCTTAAATGATGTATCGCATGGTAAAATGAGTGTCACTGAGAATTGCGCACCAATTTAGACAAAGGACACCGGGCGGACACCTGGCAAATGTAGTCTATGGCCAATCTTCCAATGATATGCCTACAAATACGTCACAATGCTGCAGACATCTTGGACGAACGGCAGAGAGCATAAGCTCGTTCACTGCACATTCACAGCCATGTAAGGAGACGATAGTAAAAAAGAGCTTCAAAAATTCAGGTTTTGCCTGTAGCATCAGTTCTGGGGCACTCGCAGATAATATCTTTGCAGTTTTGAAAACGTCAGTGTTTTCTTTCCAAAGCTGCCAATTATATGCATAGTCGACCATCTTTTCGTGACAAAATATTGCGCTTAAAACGGGCACGTTTTTTTAAATCCAATAATGACAACCTCTTCAACCTATGGGGGCGCTAACTTGACCCCTAGCCTCTAAAAGAATGTTGGACGGTCTCCTTTACAAAACATTCCCAAAAATGTAAGCCTTATGATACATTACTCTTGCATTCTGAGATCTATAGGTGTGGCTATGGAGTAACGGTGAGTAGCTGATTTGGGAATTTGTCAGAATCCTCTGGTGTTGGCAATAAATGGGTTGTGTTCATCGGGGCACAACAGGATATGATAAACGAGCTATTAATGGACAAGTTCAGATGGTGCCCACTGAACACGACCCCCCCCCCCCCCCCCGTTGTCTTGTTCTGTGTTCCAGACGCCTCGTATAACACGTTCCTCCAGGAGGAGGACTATCCAGTGGTGAGGTACCTGAGACAGCCTCTGCACTTTGAGGTGGAGCTGACCAGGTCCTCTGACCCCAGGGTAGCGCTGGTGCTTGACCACTGCTGGGCCACCCTCAACGAGGCCCGTGACTCCGACCCCGGTGGAATCTCATCATTAATGGGTAACTTGTTGTGTTCCTGAGTAATTAGCAACCCATCATGCTTGGCAGGCCATTTACTTTGGTTACCGTGGCTATGAGAAATAAATGTCTTCACAACTTTATTACACCTTTGCTTGTAAAAGATAATGTTAACGTTATCTAGTCTAAATAACAGGTTGCGCTGACAAACTCAAAACTAACAGCGAGACTTGTATTACAATGTGCTATCGGACTGACACAATATGATGGCTTGTTACACACGTCCCTATCAGAATGAGACTCTCTCAGGGTAAGCGTGCACACACGTCCCTATCGGATTGACACAATATGATGGCTTGTTACAAGATGTCCCATAAGGGACACTTATCGTTGATACATTTTTGAACACACGGACCGGCCCCAGCTTGGAGGAAAAGCATTGATGTATATATATGGGATGGCGCCGTGGAAAGGTAGGTGGTTGGGTCTTCTCTCTGTATATGAAATATGTTTTTAAAGATGTAGTGATTTTTGGTGGGAAAAGCCTGTTAACAAAGACATGCCTTTAGTACATACTGGAGGGGGAGAAAGAACCCACTTCTGCTGTAAATTGATCTGATTCTCACAGGACAGTCATACCACCACAATACTTTGTACACAAGGGGGTTGGTGTTTGCAGTGGTTTCTTGTTCCTAACTTAGTCCCTCTCTCTACACTGGCAGCTGTGAGAACCCCCAGGATCCATACCGTGTGGTCTTCCACCCGGTGGTAGCTGATGCCAGGGTCCACTTCCCCCCTCACGTCAAACGCTTTGAGGTCTATATGTTTTCCTTCGCCGAGGATGCGGTTGAGCAGAGTGGCCAGGTAACAAAGTTCACCCAACAATCTTTATTGGTTAATTGTGTGAGTGGCAATCATCCCTTTTTTATAAAAACAAATCTGACACCTAGGTCTTTGTCCATTGTGATGTGGTCATCTGTGATGCCAGTAGTCCCTCTAGCGGCCCCTGTAGTGGACAATGTGTGAATCAGGACAACCCGAAAAGAGGTATGTCTTGTTTTATGCTTTTCAAACCCTGGCAGACCATAACTGAACTAATAGGTTCTCTCTCTCTCAACAGGTCAACGACATGTCAAAGACCTCTTTGAGGAGGGTCATTTATATGTTTCTTCTGGATACATTCTTTGGGTGTAGTGTCTTGTTCTAACATGTCAAATAAAGTATTCTATATAAAACAATCCTAAGCGTTGGAGCTACCTTAATTGTATCTGATTTGCGTTTAACACCAAGGCGCGTGTAGTAGGCTTGTCATCTGACGTGTATCAATCAACCCTTTTGTAAGCATGGAACTCTGAACCATCCACCGGAGGGAGATGAGTGTTGCACACCAATTTCCTGTCGAAGACAAAAAATGGGTGTCAAAACAAGCTTTCCAATGTCCAGTAGGATGAAGTGACTCAATGTTATAGCAGATGGTGTTTTGCCAAAGTGAGGCCAACAGGGCTGTGGTTGGATGCAGATGCAGTGTTGGTAATTTTCAACTGAAATGACAACTTTCCTTGATACCTCTAGCTTGGTTTCCATCCAAATATGGACATTTCTTCTGTAATTATATACATGTCAATCTCATGGCTCAAATGGGAAGAGCTTGACTTCATCACTACTTGTTTTTGTAAGAAGTGTTGACAAGCTGAATGTACCGCGCTGTCTTAAAACTACTAGCACACAGCTCGGACACCCATGCATTCTTCAATCTCCAAGACCGAACTACGGAAGGTACAAACGTTTGTGCGGCTATATTTTTGGTCAAAGTTAAATTACGAAAATTGCTATTTAGCGAGTTACCTGACTAGCTAGTGTTAGTGAATTTTTAATTTGTCTTTTAGGTACTCCTGAGAACCAACAAACCAGGCTGTTGTCTTGTGAAACGGATGTAAAGAATCTACATGGCTAAAGCATTGACTGCACAATTGTAAGCTTCCCTTGTAATGCAGCTGAAGTAACATGCTTGTCGGATTAAAAATACTTATGTAGCCGATCTGTGTATGGACCCTAAAACGTAAAGTTCTGAACTAATATTCATACAATCTATGAACCTCCTTTAATGAAGCCTAGAGTAGAATATACCTTTATACTCATGTATTTTAGTAGTTACCACACAGATTCCCATTTTGTAGCCTGTACATTAAATGTATTAATTACACACTACAGCGTTTACTGCTCCTGGGATATCAATGATTACACACAGGAAAAACAAATCCTATGCATATCTGAGGACACAGGATAGTATTTCAACCAGTGGAGAATGTGGAACGCTTTATTGAAAGAACATTTTAATTGAAATATTATAAGTTCAATCTTGGGCGGGCAGGTGGTTAGTGCGTTGGACTAGTAACCAGAAGGTTGCAAGATTGAATCCCTGAGCAGAAAAGGTAAACATCTGTCCTTCTGCCCCTGAACAAGGCAGTTCCTAGGCCGTCATTCTTACTTGACATTCCTAGTTAAAAGGAAGGCATCTGTACTTAAATGCACATATGGTGGGGGGGGGCATATGATTCATGAATGAGTGCTACCCTAGTTGTGTCTCAGTTCATCAACATTGCGCTGTCGGAACTGGATTCCTCTCACATCAAAATATACCTGCAGACGAGGGAGCATGATTAAGCCATTTTATTCTAACACTGTCAGTCATCTTGGATCATTAACTCTGGGATTTCAATGTAAAGCATCTCTTTAATACTTCCTGCTGACTCAACCAAGTGACATCAGGCCGTGCCCTCTGTCAGCCAGTTCAGATGCGGGAGGGGTTCAACAAAACCGCTGACACACACAAGTGACTACAGAGTACCTTAAGCTGAAAAACAGACCCATGAGGACAACCTCGAAGAATGCCAATAGGTGTTAGCGTCACATGCTGTACCTGAGAAATTTATATATAGAGGGCTGTGTTTCTCACCACTTTGTTATAGCAAGGCTAACCCATGACTTGGCAGCAACAGTCCAGTGGAAATGTGTGCAGCTGACGTCCTAATGTCTTTGTTAACTCATGCACACCAGACCGATTCCACGGAGGAAAAAGAACACAGAACAGTTTAATTACCTCTGGTTATGGACACTTTGTGCCAGCAATAAAGCTTCCACGGCCTGGTCCTCGCACAGTGAACATCTGGCAATATCTACATGTTCGACCCCCATGGTCAGCTCGCTCTCAAAGTAAAGAGAACTGAGATATGACCCTTCAATCTAAAGCAGCACATGTCATTATTTAGGATATGTCAATACAGCCCAGTGCTGCTTACCTGAGATGCTATCTTCGTTGGTGTCCGCTTTGACTTCCTTTTCTGTCGGAAAAAAGTTGCTTTCAGAACAATTTTTGATTTCGACAAAGACGCATAACAATTTGACTGAATAACCACACCTTCATACAAACGTGCTACTGGATGCAGAGAGAGACAGCAGAGCAAATATACTTAGACTTGAGTATTTCAACAACTCTTCCAACTTGTTCGGCAATCATATATACCTACGGGGACAGGATGGCCAGCCACACTGTCACACCTTGGTCATTGTATTTTGTGTTTTCGTTATATATTTGGTCAGGCCAGGGTGTGACATGGGTTTATGTTGTTGTATTTCGTATTGGGGTTTTTGTATTATTGGGATTGCGGCTGAGTAGGGGTGTTGTATGAGCTTGGCTGTTACAGAATCACCCACCACTCACGGACCGAGCAGCGTGTTAACAGGCAGCGACAGCTTGAACAGCGAAGGGAGGACGTTATGGACAGCAGAGGCATGGAGTATACGACGTGGGAAGAAATCGACAGGTGGGCGGCCGACCCAGAGAGAGTGCAGGTGCCCGCCTGGGATTCGCTGGAGCAATGCGAAGAGGGCTATAGGTGAATGGAGTCAAAAAGAAAGACACGTCGGCGCAGAGTGAAAACCGAAAGTAACCCCCAAATATTTATTGGGGGAGGGCACAGAGAGAGAGTGGCTGAGTCAGGGTTCAGACCTGAGCCAACTCTCCCTGTTAATCGTGAAGAGCAGTTGCAGTGGGAGAGGCTGCACCACTTGGAGAATTGGACATGGGAGGAGGAACTGGACGGAAAAGGACCTTGGGCTCAGCCTGGTGAATATCGCCGCCCCAAGGAGGAAATAGAGGCGACTAAAGCGGAGAGGCGCTGGTATGAGGCAGCACGGCGACGCGGTTGGAAGCCCGAAAAGCAGCCCAAAATAATTATTGGGGGGGGCTTAAAGGGAGTATGGCTATGCCAGGTACGAGACCTGCGCAAACTCCCTGTGCTTACCGTTGGGCTAGAGAGACCGGGCAGAGACCGTGTTATGCTATGGAGCGCACGGTGTTTCCAGTGCGGGTGCATAGCCCGGTGCTGCACATACCAGCCCTTCCTATTGGCCGGGCTAGAGTGGGCATCGAGCCAGGTAAGCTTGGGCAGGCTCGGTGCTCAAGTGCGCCTGCACGGTCCGGTCTATCCAGAGCCACCTCCACACACCAGTCCTCCGGTAGCAGCTCCCCACACCAGGCTTCCTGTGCGTGTCCTCGATCCTGTAGCACCAGTTCCAGCACCACGCACCAGGCCTTCTGTTAGCCTCGCCTGTTCAGCGCTATCAGAGCCTTCCTTCCCTCCTGCGCTGTCGGAGTCTCCCGCCTGTTCAGCGCTATCAGAGGCTTCCTTCTCTACAGCGCTGCCGGAGCCTCCTGCCTGTTCGGAGCAGCCAGAGCTGCCAGTCTGCAAGGTGCTGCCAGCCTGCAAGGTGCTGCCAGCCTGCATGGAGCAGTCAGAGCTGTTAGCCTGCATGGAGCAGCCAGAGCTGTCAGCCTGCATGGAGAAGCCAGAGCTGTCAGTCTGCATGAAGCAGCCAGAGCTGTCAGTGTGTAAGAAGCAGCCAGAGCTGTCAGTCTGCATAGAGCAGCTAGATCCGCCAGTCAGCCATGATCTTCTAGATCCGCCAGACAACCAGTCTCTTCCAGATCTGCCAGTCAACCAGTCTCTTCCAGATCTGCCAGTCAACCAGTCTCTTCCAGATCTGCCAGTCAACCAGTCTCTTCCAGATCTGCCAGTCAACCAGTCTCTTCCAGATCTGCCAGTCAACCAGTCTCTTCCAGATCTGCCAGTCAACCAGTCTCTTCCAGATCTGCCAGTCAACCAGTCTCTTCCAGATCTGCCAGTCAACCAGTCTCTTCCAGATCTGCCAGTCAACCAGTCTCTTCCAGATCTGCCAGTCATCCAGAATCTTCCAGTTCCGCCAGCCAGCCAGGATCTACTTGAGCCTACTACCTGCCTGAGCTTCATCTCAGTACTGAGCTTTCTCTCAGTACTGGGCGTCCCCTCAGTTCCGGGCTTCCCCTCAGTTCCGGGCTACCCCTCAGTTCCGGGCTACCGCTCAGTTCCGGGCTGCCCCTCAGCCCCGAGCTGCCCCTCAGTCCCGAGCTGTCCCTCAGTTCTGTGGGGTACTGGGTGAGGACTATTAGGCCATGGTCGGCGGCGAGGGTGGATTATCCCAGGACGCGAAGGGGAGGAACTAGGACATTAATGGAGTGGGGTCCACGTCCCGAGCCGGAACCACCACCATGGATAGACACCCACCCTTGAAAAAAACCCACCTGGTTTTGAGGTGCGTCCAGGGGTCCGCACCTTAGAGGGGAGGTTCTGTCACGCCTTGGTCATTGTATTTTGTGTTTTCATTATATATTTGGTCAGGCCAGGGTGTGACATGGGTTTGTTGTTGTATTTTGTATTGGGGTTTTTGTATTATTGGGATTGCGGCTGAGTAGGGGTGTTGTATGGGCTTGGCTGCCTGAGGCGTTTCTCAATCAGAGTCAGGTGATTCTCGTTGTCTCTGATTGGGAACCGTATTTAGGTAGCCTGGTTTCGCTTTGTATTTTGTGGGTGATTGTTCCTGTCTCTGTGTAGTTTCACCAGATAGGCTGTAATAGGTTTCACGTTCCGTTTTTTTTAAATATATGTATAAGTTATTTCATGTATCGTTTCGTTTTCGTTCATTAAAGATCATGAGTAACAAACACGCTGCATTTCGGTCCGACTCTCTTCCTTCAACAGACGAACGCCGTTACACACACAGGAGAGTGATATTTTACTAAACAGGAGAAAGAGGCCTGTACTGACAGATGCATGCTGGATATTTCCCAGTGAAGCACATGAATGTCAAAATCAACCTACGCTTCTTCTGATGGGGAATTGTCAAGGAGTTGGACAGCTGGGCAAGTGAAATAACCATTTGTTTATCAACATTCTATCACTCAGTTAATTATCAGCCAGCTAGGGGGAGTGATGAACTCTACAGCAGTCTCACTACTCAATCTCTGGTTAAACTGTGTTCTGCCCTTCCCAAAATATATAATTTGTAGATAACAGGACCGAGCCTGGCCTGCTGAGAAGTGACGTACTCCATCCTAGCTGGAGGGGTGCTCTCATCTTACCTATGAACATAGACAGGGCTCTTACTCCTCCAGCTCTACAATGAGAGGGTGCAGGCCAGGCAGCTTTGTGGAGTCTGCCACTAGCACAGAGTGCGGCCATCGTCGAATCAAGTTGTCCAACATGTCTCCGGACCTACTCAATGCCACAGTCATACTCTGGACCTAGTTTTGTCCCGTTTAATAAATATTGTGGAGCTTAATGTTTTTCCTCATTATCCTGGGCTATCGGACCACCATTTTATTCCATTTGCAATCGCAACAAATGATCTGCTCAGACCCAGACCAAGGATCATCAAAAGCCGTGCTATAAAGTATCGAAGAGCCCTCACTGCTGCTCGATCATCCTATTTTCCAACTTAATTGAAGAGAATAAGAACAATCCTACATGTATTTTTGATACTTTCGCAAGCTAAATGAAAAGCAGCATTCACCAAGAGAGGATGGCTTTCACTTCAGTAGGGATAAATTCATGAACTTGTTTGACGCAGTGATTATGATCATTAGAAAGCAAATTAGGGCAAACTGTTTCAAGGACAGCTTTTTTCCATCTACGTTGCATTGCAAAAATGCCAAACTTTGTATTCATGATTTTGTTACTTCTAGATTAGACTACTACAATGCTCTACTTTCCGGCTACCTGGATAAAGCACTAAATAAACTTCAGTTAGTGCTTAACAATCTTGACTAGAACCAAAAAATATGATCATATTACTCCAGTGCTAGGGCTGATTTCAATGTTTTACTGCAACAAAGCATTACATGGGCTTGCTCCTACCCATCTTTGCGATTTGGTCCTGCCGTACATACCTACATGTACACTACGGTCACAAGATGCAGGCCTCCTTATTGTCCCTAGAATTTCTAAGCAAACAGCTGGAGGCAGGGCTTTCTCCTATAGAGGAACATTTTTATGGAATGGTCTGCCTATCCATGTGAGAGACGCAGACTCTGTCTTTATTGAAGACTCATCTCTTCAGTGGGTCCTATGATTGAGTCTAGTCTGGCCCAGGTGTGTGAAGGTGAATGGAAAGGCACTGGAGCGACGAACCACCCTTGCTGTCTGCCTGGCCGGACTCTCCACTGGGATTATCTGCCTCTACCCCTATTATGGGTGCTGAGTCACTGGTGTTGTGTCTTTTACTATCATTAAACTTAAGACTTCGTTTTTATCAAATATTCTCTGTAATTAATTACTTGATTAAACTGAACATTCATGTAACTGTAATTAACTAGGTTGGGGCACCAAGGAAAGTATTCAGATTACAAAGTTCTAATTTCCCAATATAACCTTTCAGATATTTTCATATCTGATCAAAAGTCTTCTGATTAATTATTTATTTTACCTCATGTTCGTCTCATTCCAAACGTCGTAAATTGTTGGTTATCTGCATGAACCCAGTCTTCACTATGAGTCATCCATACATCAATTGTCATAAATTTATTTATTACTAAGTAATTCACAGAGATGCATAAACAAACAGTAAATATGGTTACATGAAATGATAGAATGTGCCCTAGTGGGCTGACCCGGCATGGCGGCTTGTTTGACAAAAGGGAAGTGTTTTTTTTTACCATGAAGTCACTACACATGAACGCTCACTCATTCGGGAACAATTGCAATCAATATATATATTTACGCTTAGTGTGTTGTCTTGATCGCTGGTGAAAAGTCCTTCTTTTGTAGAATTGTCCGTCTCTCTGTCTCGGTTAGACGGGATAGTTCAAAGTGACATTCGTTATAGAATGGATGTTTTGTCGGTTGTCATTCTTCGCGTTCAATGATACCGAATTCCTAGTTGCAGACTAGTAATTAGTATCAAATACTTGTTCTTATTCTGTCGGTATCGATAGTCTAAGAGTTTAACCACGTGGTATGGTTAAAAGATTCTACAACCTTTAGCAATCTCATAATTGAGGTAAGCTTGGTCTGGTGATCATTTCTCAAAGTTGGGTTTTATTCTGAATGGCAGAAGAGGGCTTTCTGACCCTAACTGGGCTCAGGGGTGGTCCTCCGAGTTCAAATCAAAAGGGAATTTTATTTTTCTACATTAAACAGTCCACAATCATATTACACAATTATACAAACAGTATCATACTCACTAATTACATTTACATTTAAGTCATTTAGCAGACGCTCTTATCCAGAGCGACTTACAAATTGGTGCATTCACCTTATGACATCCAGTGGAACAGTCACTTTACAATAGTGCATCTAAATCTTAAAGGGGGGGGGTGAGAGGGATTACTTATCCTATCCTAGGTATGTTGCCTTACACGTTATGTTGCCTGACAATTTGTTAGCTACGCTGTCCTTACGAACCACATAGCATATCATTACACAGCACTAAGTATCTGTATGTTAGTAGTTGTACATCAAACTTGCCAGTAGATTAACTATAGACTTGATGATTCTCGTCATTCTTAGTTTAGCTACACGGTATAGTCGTTGTGCTTTCGCAAATTTGTTCTGGCTAGCTACGGGCTGGACAATAGAAGGAGTCAAAATTCACCCAAGGCGGAAAAACGGCTTAATAAGAACGTTGACTACGCCTGAACACTAGCGCGAGCCCAGCAAATGAATGGAATCGAACATTCGCAGAGATCGTTGACTGGAGTGATGCTTAGGATTCCATTAAAAATCTAGCTCGCAACCCCAAACTCGCTAGCCATTTCACACCTGTTCACCCAGCTATACACATAACCCCTCATTCAATTACGTTGTTAGTGGCAAACAGGGACATGTGAGGAGCAGGAACAGCTATAGCCCTCAAACTCACCTCTGGGTCTCAAAGCCAGGTCCACTGCATTTCTTCATTGTTCTCCTTTAATCGGGGACTGATCTACATTTACATTTAAGTCATTTAGCAGACGCTCTAGACCTGGGACACCAGGTGGGTGCAATTAATTATCAGTTAGAACAGAAAACCTGTAGGCTCGTAGGGCAGAAGGGGCAGTGCAGCGTTTCCCAAACTTGGTGTACATTTAGGTTTTTGTCCTAACACTTCACAGCTGATTCAGATTAACAAAGCTGATTGATTATTTGAATCAGCTTTGTAGGGTTAGGGGAATAAAAAGAAAATGTGCAGCCCTTTGGGGTTCATGTGACTGAGTGTGGGAAGCCATTGTCATAGGGTAAACGTTTCATACCCCTGGGCTGTAGGCTGCAAACCTTGGGTCAACTATTAGGTTCTGTAGCTGTGTATTTTATCACAACAATTCTGTTCTACAATGGTTCTTTTCCTTAGCTCAGGGTAAGTAGTAGCAGGCCTAAGAGTTTTATGCGACGCAAACATTTGAGTTGTGTGTTCCTTTTAATCAATCAAAATTTGTCAAATGCCTTCCAGGTTGTTTTGCCTCTTGATGGCAGCTGTGGGCATACAAGCACAACAGACACTTATAAGTATGCATTTTGCACCCTGCAAATTCAAGCACTAGGCGTTTTGACAATATATATTTTGGGATTTTTAACTAAGCTTTCCAATTCCAGATGACCTCCACGCTGAATGCCTTGGTAACGTTATTCGTTTGAGTGTCGCTCCTCTTTTTGAAGAGGTTGATGCTGTCTTCAGTGAGTTTGCCTCATGTGATTCTCTTTCTCTCCTTTCATAATTCATGGCTTGATATTGCTTGTCAACTATTGTGTTCACACCATCTCCATCCCTTCCAGATGACACACAAATCATTAACCTGACGCCTGGCCTTGCTACTCGGTGTGGATTGAGCTTTAAATTTGACCCCATGGGGAATGCCATGTTTTTTGCTTCTCTACAAAACTGCTTTTCCCAAAACATGGTAAGCGCTGTAGTGTTTGCTTGAACTTCAAATGGACAGTTTGCCTTTCAGTGTCACTGCATTTGCAACCCAAAATGTAGCAATGTCATTTTATTTAACCTTTGACATGGAGTCATGCCGAGACCAGGTTCTTTGACAGATGAGCCCTGTATACACCAAGATAAAAGTCAATATTTGCATCACTAGATGGAAAAATGAAATCATTGAAAACAAACACATTATTCAGTAAAAAGGTCCTCAATAAGCCTGAGTTGCTGTAGTGGTGGTAATTCATACAATTTTAGAGCATGAAGGTTATTTATAAGTACGGTGCCAGAAACATTGAAGCAGTTTTACTGTACTCTGTGGCTATCAAAAGGATCTCCATTGTTAGCCACCCCTGGATCTGGTATCTCTTACCTCTAAGTTAACGATGGCGTAAGGTACAGCAGAAGTTTATGGAGGGCTTTCAGAGGGCCAGCCAACTTTCTGATACAGACTGCGGGGAAGTGAACTACCGAGCTCTTCTCCTGTAGTGTGGCTTCAATACAGTGGCAGCTGCATTCATATAGCCAATTTTGCCACAGTCTATAACTTGCATGAATGTCACCTGAATTTGTTTTTTGCTATATAATGAAAGGCTTTTTTCCCTTCCCCCTTCATTTTAGGATGATAAGATGTTCAGCTTGGTCATGCAGTTCAGGCTGCCAGGAAACCATATGACTGAAGACCCTGTGTATAGAGTGGGCAAAACCTGTAGCTACACCCCCCTGGACCTCCCGAGAGATTCTGTGCGACCGCAACTACATGGAGGCAAGTGAGCAGAGCATGCCCCAATGGACATGTTTACAGTCGAGCTTGTCGTACTGCCTGTATAAATGATCTGTCTAGAGCTACAACTGTCCAGTGTTTCATTTCTTCTGCGATACAATGTAGAGGTCTTGACTCTCTCGCTCTCAATTCCACTCGCCTCTTCAAAATGCACATAGGACAACTTTAGAGGTGAGGAATCTCTGCCTATTCTCAATGCATTTAAGGAGGTGAGTGGACAGATTGAGAACTGGCCCTTGATTTCCTATTGTATGGGAGGGAGAAAATGCATAGGGAATAATGGCCTTTCTTCTCTAGGTGTCTGTCAGAAGGACTCTTCCAGACATCCAAACCATCCCCGAACAGCCCACTGGGGGCCCGAAAGCAAGGAGCGGCAACTTCCGGAGAGGCGCTGAGGTAGCCATTTTTCAGTTTCTTTAATTTCATTACGAAATGACAGGATGGCGCTAAACAATGTGCGTTTGACAATTTGTTGAATTCATGTTTCCATTTCCTGAGACAGGCTGTTGCTTCAGGATACAACATCACAGCAGTCGTCTTTAGTCCTAGTAAGAAGGTCATGAATGTGGATGAGGTCCAAAGAAAGGGCTATGCAATAGCCAACACTCCCACACGGCTGGTGTTAAGAAGCCCTCATAATGCAGAGGAGACATACCTCCAGAATGTAAGCTGACTTTCTCCACTTCCTCCATGAACTGAGTCATGTTCAGTAGAGCAAACATTTGGAAATGGTGGCCCTACCTGAACTCTGCAACATATTGTTAATACGGTGTGCCCTACTGAACACTGCTCTGGTGTGGTTGCCCCTGAACAGGTAGCTGGGGTTCCGATGCGGGTGCTCTCAACCTCAACCTTCTTTGAGCAGAAGTGGCTGGTTACTCAAGTAGATGCCACGGCTGTTTGTCCAACACCAGGTTGAGTGTGAAATAATTGAAGATCCTAAAACCCAGTTCTTAATTGGCTCCAGACAAGTCTTTCATTTGTGTTATGTAGTGTTCAGTTGCAAAATGTTCTGTTATGATGTGCCGTTGGCTTCTTGTTTCACTGCAGAGGCAGTGGCCTTTACTCCAGAAGTGATCACCTGGTACATGCCCAAGCACATAGACCCACTTTTCTCCTCTGATGCCTTCACCATGTTGGAGGTGTACATGGGAATTGACGCTAAGAGGCTGGACACTGAGGAAATGGCTGCCAGAAACTACTCGGTTTTAGTCACAGAGGCTCATATTATTGTTGAAATTCCGGTGGGGGCGGTTGGCGGCTATTTCAAGGTCAGCGTTGGATGAGTAAAATGTTCCTGTTGAATTTCTAAATCAAATCTTATTTGTAGAGCCCTTACTGCAGCAGTTGTCAGTGCTTTGCAGTAACCCTTTGCCCTCTCTCTCATGGGTAAACTCCTAGAAACGTTGTCTTGTGTGAAATGTTTATTGAGCAATTGTCTGGGTGGGTGTGTATACAGCCTGACACATTGGCTTGCAAAATTGTGTAAATGTTGCATCAAATTACATTTAAACACTACCGCTTGTCTTTGCCGTTTGTCCTTTAGCCGCTTGAAATTTGAGACCAAATATCCACACTAAAGTATTGTTTACCTGACTTTAGGGACTGTCAACTGAATGCAAGCGACACTCGGCTGCTGTTTACATATTGTGCAAGTGTTTACTTTGCGTGTCAGTTGCTTTGAAAATACACACCGCCGGAAATGCAAGTTGACAACCATATACCTACCAGCTCTCTAAAGTCTGGTAAACAATACTTTCCTCTGGATATTTTACGAGTGGCTGAAGGACAAACCACACAGACAAGCGGTAGAATAATTGTATTTAACATTCTGCATAAGGAACATTGACCTGTTTTTGCACTCCAATTGTGTATTACAGCCTGACTGCATCACTCGTCTCCCTTACAGAGCCATATTCAGGATGACCAGTACTTTGTCACTTACACCATTGAGCCCATGCTTGAGTTGCTGTGGATCGAGGAGGTTGCACACGAGGACACCAGCTACAAAGTCCTCTTCCCTATCACAACACCTCCGATGGCCAGGCCTCCACAAGTTCGCAACTGTGAGTCTGGTTTAGTTAAATAGTGCCTATGGTAATTTGGGATGCCTGGTTTGTTCATTAGGCACAAAACGGAAGAAAATGTACTGAAACGGGGAGGCAATACCCGTACTTATCCAATAACAAATGTCAATTTTCAACTGTACTGCATTTCAAAATGTTTTCCTTTGTTTGCCAATGAACAGACACGCCCTTAGACACAGTTCCTGAGCAGGCAGTGTTTGTGCTTGAGTTGGGGACTTTCAACCTTGATGTGGTGCTGCTGAACATCACCTTTCCCACCATGGTGCTAACTGTTGCAGAGTGCAACGCCAGAGGCTTCAATGTTCAGGAGCAGAGATCCCCGGACAACTTTAAGACCTTCAGGATGGAGGTGCCCTTTTCAGACCCGGTGGTCTTTAAGGAGGTGTGTTTCTGTTAAATGCAAAGCCACACGCAGTGGTTTGTACATGCCCTAATAAGTGGGCCACCAACAAAATATAAATGTACTTTGTATCCCTCATTTACTCAAATGTTTCCATTATTTTTGCAGTTGTATGCGTTCACTTGCCAATCAATAGTGCTTGATTTAGAGGAATGAGGGCAACATTACTTTAAGTATATATAGTTTGTTTTAATAGTCCCCATATGTACTTGTCACTTGATGTTGAATAAGGTTCTGTTACAACAATAATGCTATCAATTGACCAATACTTTTAACTTCACTACAGAGAAGGGCAGAACAAGGTGTCACAACCTTCACTCTTCAGCTGATCTACGGCCTGGTTATCTTTCCAGAGTACGCTCCTTTCTCTCACTCTGCCGTTGTGGACGCTGTACTGCTGGACATCGGTAGGTCTCTGGACTACGCCAAACTACTGTTGAATGGTTTCCTCTCGTTAATGATTGCCCTGACAGGAAATTGGCAGTGAAAGCTCAACTAGCCATACTGTAGGTTTTTCCTATGCGGTCTCTCTACAAAGAATGTTAAGCTTTAGAGTGTTTTTCACCCAGTTGTCCTGTTCCTGATTTGCCAGGATCGTGTTTATTCGGTGTCACCGTAGCAAAACATTTTGCAACCGAAAACAAGTGTTTCTTCTTGGACAGGTTCAAGTAGTACCGTCCTGTTTGTGCTTAATGAACACAACCCTGTTTGTCCTTGTAGTGCCACCCTCGGTCACTGGCAACTGTGATCAGGAGAAGTTTCACATCACTGTGGACTACAGGAACCAAGAGCCCTTTTTCGTGGTCTTGGTTGGCAAGCGGCTGCTTAACCATGAGTTTGCTCAACAGTATTTAACAGAGGGCGACGGAGACTTCACCATCACGTTGCCCTTCTCTTCGCCGGACGCAGTGTTTGAGGTACGACGCTCTCCCAAAACATGTTAACCTAAATTGCTGCAGCTTGCCTCGCTTTCCTTACCCTGTATACAATATTGGACTAATGAACTCTCCCATCGGTTCCCAGTCTGTTCACTCGTCCTCTATCAGGAGCAGACTGGATGTTACTCTGTTGAATCCTTACAACAACATGACCATCAAATACTTTTCCCTGGCTTGCAGCTTCCTCAAAACGCTGACTGGTTGGTTCTCAAACAATTACTTCCGATAAATAGTCATTTGACATGGTTACCAAACCTGGGTTCCATGCAAATACTGTCTAATAGTAGTGCCAGATGGGAATGGTTTGCACTTTTGGTGCTATTCTACTGTGCTCAATCAAGTGTCACAAATACATAACTCAGGTCTGATGGCTACCTGTCTTTTGATCCCCCACCTCCAAGAGTGCTTCTCTAACGGAACGATGACTGCGCTGGCGGTGAAGGTGGATTCTGTTCCCGGTCTGAACCCCGGTCAGCTGACCCTGAGCGACCCCACCTGTGGTCCCACCTACAGCAACGATCGCTATGCCTACTTCCACTTCACCGTCAACTCCTGTGGCACCACCAGGAAGGTAAAATGACTATTACCCTGAGGTGATGGGTACTGTGTCATTATGGGCTGTTTGCTTCTGCAGGCTGTAATAAGCAATTCCCCTCTACTACATAGTTTATCAACAATGTCATGCTGTATGAGAACGAAATCTCCTTGCCAGATGACCTGGAGGTGAAGCTGAATGCCACAATGTCTTCAGAGGAATACCGGTAAGTGCGTTACGCATCACAATTGTAGCTGTTCGCTTTTATAGGGTGGTATTTTCTTCTTCACCAATAGATCAATACTTTGTATACAGGGAAAATGTGCCTCTACTACCAGTTTGTCCACTCCACTGGTTGATGTTTCCCCTATTGAATTTGCCTGCATCTCTTTTTTAGGTTAAAGGTTTCCTGCTACTATGTGGTCAACATCACTCGCACATTGGTCTTCTTGACCAGGCCGCGTGACAACGAGCCTTTTGCAGAGACTGGGACGGGTCGACTAATGGTCAGAATGAGACTCTCTCAGGGTAAGCGTGCACAAATTCTGAATTTTAACTTCTTGCGTCGAGCCAACCCGGATCCGGGATCATGACTACAGCCTCAAGTCCATTACCATAACGCAACATTAACTATTCATGAAAATCGCAAATCAAATCAAAATGCTAGCTCTCATGCTTAGCCTTTTGATAACAACACTGTCATCTCAGATTTTCAAAAATATGCTTCTCTACCATAGCAAAACTAGCATTTAGCGTTAGCATCACCAGGCAACATTTTTGCAAAAATATTAAATAAATCATTTACCTTTGAAGCACTTCTGATGGTTTCAATGACTCTCAGTTAGATAGCAAATGTTCAGTTTTCCTGAAAGATTATTTGTGCAGGAGAAATCTGTCTGTTTTCTGCGTCATGTTTGGCTACCAAAAAGAAACTAAAAATCAGTTATAAAAACGCTGAACTTTTTCCAAAATGACTCCATAATATCAACTGAAACATGGCAAACGTTGTTTAGAATCAAGCCTCAAGGTGTTTTTCTACAAAACTCTTAAATGATGTATCGCATGGTAAAATGAGTGTCACTGAGAATTGCGCACCAATTTAGACAAAGGACACCGGGCGGACACCTGGCAAATGTAGTCTATGGCCAATCTTCCAATGATATGCCTACAAATACGTCACAATGCTGCAGACATCTTGGACGAACGGCAGAGAGCATAAGCTCGTTCACTGCACATTCACAGCCATGTAAGGAGACGATAGTAAAAAAGAGCTTCAAAAATTCAGGTTTTGCCTGTAGCATCAGTTCTGGGGCACTCGCAGATAATATCTTTGCAGTTTTGAAAACGTCAGTGTTTTCTTTCCAAAGCTGCCAATTATATGCATAGTCGACCATCTTCTCGTGACAAAATATTGCGCTTAAAACGGGCATGTTTTTTAAATCCAATAATGACAACCTCTTCAACCTATGGGGGCGCTAACTTGACCCCTAGCCTCTAAAAGAATGTTGGACGGTCTCCTTTACAAAACATTCCCAAAAATGTAAGCCTTATGATACATTACTCTTGCATTCTGAGATCTATAGGTGTGGCTATGGAGTAACGGTGAGTAGCTGATTTGGGAATTTGTCAGAATCCTCTGGTGTTGGCAATAAATGGGTTGTGTTCATCGGGGCACAACAGGATATGATAAACGAGCTATTAATGGACAAGTTCAGATGGTGCCCACTGAAAACGACCCCCGTTGTCTTGTTCTGTGTTCCAGACGCCTCGTATAACACGTTCCTCCAGGAGGAGGACTATCCAGTGGTGAGGTACCTGAGACAGCCTCTGCACTTTGAGGTGGAGCTGACCAGGTCCTCTGACCCCAGGGTAGCGCTGGTGCTTGACCACTGCTGGGCCACCCTCAACGAGGCCCGTGACTCCCGACCCCGGTGGAATCTCATCATTAATGGGTAACTTGTTGTGTTCCTGAGTAATTAGCAACCCATCATGCTTGGCAGGCCATTTACTTTGGTTACCGTGGCTATGAGAAATAAATGTCTTCACAACTTTATTACACCTTTGCTTGTAAAAGATAATGTTAACGTTATCTAGTCTAAATAACAGGTTGCGCTGACAAACTCAAAACTAACAGCGAGACTTGTATTACAATGTGCTATCGGACTGACACAATATGATGGCTTGTTACACACGTCCCTATCAGAATGAGACTCTCTCAGGGTAAGCGTGCACACACGTCCCTATCGGATTGACACAATATGATGGCTTGTTACAAGATGTCCCATAAGGGACACTTATCGTTGATACATTTTTGAACACACGGACCGGCCCCAGCTTGGAGGAAAAGCATTGATGTATATATATGGGATGGCAGCGTGGAAAGGTAGGTGGTTGGGTCTTCTCTCTGTATATGAAATATGTTTTTTAAAGATGTAGTGATTTTTGGTGGGAAAAGCCTGTTAACAAAGACATGCCTTTAGTACATACTGGAGGGGGAGAAAGAACTCACTTCTGCTGTAAATTGATCTGATTCTCACAGGACAGTCATACCACCACAATACTTTGTACACAAGGGGGTTGGTGTTTGCAGTGGTTTTTTGTTCCTAACTTAGTCCCTCTCTCTACACTGGCAGCTGTGAGAACCCCCAGGATCCATACCGTGTGGTCTTCCACCCGGTGGTAGCTGATGCCAGGGTCCACTTCCCCCCTCACGTCAAACGCTTTGAGGTCTATATGTTTTCCTTCGCCGAGGATGCGGTTGAGCAGAGTGGCCAGGTAACAAAGTTCACCCAACAATCTTTATTGGTTAATTGTGTGAGTGGCAATCATCCCTTTTTTATAAAAACAAATCTGACACCTAGGTCTTTGTCCATTGTGATGTGGTCATCTGTGATGCCAGTAGTCCCTCTAGCGGCCCCTGTAGTGGACAATGTGTGAATCAGGACAACCCGAAAAGAGGTATGTCTTGTTTTATGCTTTTCAAACCCTGGCAGACCATAACTGAACTAATAGGTTCTCTCTCTCTCAACAGGTCAACGACATGTCAAAGACCTCTTTGAGGAGGGTCATTTATATGTTTCTTCTGGATACATTCTTTGGGTGTAGTGTCTTGTTCTAACATGTCAAATAAAGTATTCTATATAAAACAATCCTAAGCGTTGGAGCTACCTTAATTGTATCTGATTTGCGTTTAACACCAAGGCGCGTGTAGTAGGCTTGTCATCTGACGTGTATCAATCAACCCTTTTGTAAGCATGGAACTCTGAACCATCCACCGGAGGGAGATGAGTGTTGCACACCAATTTCCTGTCTAAGACAAAAAATGGGTGTCAAAACAAGCTTTCCAATGTCCAGTAGGATGAAGTGACTCAATGTTATAGCAGATGGTGTTTTGCCAAAGTGAGGCCAACAGGGCTGTGGTTGGATGCAGTGTTGGTAATTTTCAACTGAAATGACAACTTTCCTTGATACCTCTAGCTTGGTTTCCATCCAAATATGGACATTTCTTCTGTAATTATATACATGTCAATCTCATGGCTCAAATGGGAAGAGCTTGACTTCATCACTACTTGTTTTTGTAAGAAGTGTTGACAAGCTGAATGTACCGCGCTGTCTTAAAACTACTAGCACACAGCTCGGACACCCATGCATTCTTCAATCTCCAAGACCGAACTACGGAAGGTACAAACGTTTGTGCGGCTATATTTTTTGGTCAAAGTTAAATTACGAAAATTGCTATTTAGCGAGTTACCTGACTAGCTAGTGTTAGTGAATTTTTAATTTGTCTTTTAGGTACTCCTGAGAACCAACAAACCAGGCTGTTGTCTTGTGAAACGGATGTAAAGAATCTACATGGCTAAAGCATTGACTGCACAATTGTAAGCTTCCCTTGTAATGCAGCTGAAGTAACATGCTTGTCGGATTAAAAATACTTATGTAGCCGATCTGTGTATGGACCCTAAAACGTAAAGTTCTGAACTAATATTCATACAATCTATGAACCTCCTTTAATGAAGCCTAGAGTAGAATATACCTTTATACTCATGTATTTTAGTAGTTACCACACAGATTCCCATTTTGTAGCCTGTACATTAAATGTATTAATTACACACTACAGCGTTTACTGCTCCTGGGATATCAATGATTACACACAGGAAAAACAAATCCTATGCATATCTGAGGACACAGGATAGTATTTCAACCAGTGGAGAATGTGGAACGCTTTATTGAAAGAACATTTTAATTGAAATATTATAAGTTCAATCTTGGGCGGGCAGGTGGTTAGTGCGTTGGACTAGTAACCAGAAGGTTGCAAGATTGAATCCCTGAGCAGAAAAGGTAAACATCTGTCCTTCTGCCCCTGAACAAGGCAGTTCCTAGGCCGTCATTCTTACTTGACATTCCTAGTTAAAAGGAAGGCATCTGTACTTAAATGCACATATGGTGGGGGGGGGCATATGATTCATGAATGAGTGCTACCCTAGTTGTGTCTCAGTTCATCAACATTGCGCTGTCGGAACTGGATTCCTCTCACATCAAAATATACCTGCAGACGAGGGAGCATGATTAAGCCATTTTATTCTAACACTGTCAGTCATCTTGGATCATTAACTCTGGGATTTCAATGTAAAGCATCTCTTTAATACTTCCTGCTGACTCAACCAAGTGACATCAGGCCGTGCCCTCTGTCAGCCAGTTCAGATGCGGGAGGGGTTCAACAAAACCGCTGACACACACAAGTGACTACAGAGTACCTTAAGCTGAAAAACAGACCCATGAGGACAACCTCGAAGAATGCCAATAGGTGTTAGCGTCACATGCTGTACCTGAGAAATTTATATATAGAGGGCTGTGTTTCTCACCACTTTGTTATAGCAAGGCTAACCCATGACTTGGCAGCAACAGTCCAGTGGAAATGTGTGCAGCTGACGTCCTAATGTCTTTGTTAACTCATGCACACCAGACCGATTCCACGGAGGAAAAAGAACACAGAACAGTTTAATTACCTCTGGTTATGGACACTTTGTGCCAGCAATAAAGCTTCCACGGCCTGGTCCTCGCACAGTGAACATCTGGCAATATCTACATGTTCGACCCCCATGGTCAGCTCGCTCTCAAAGTAAAGAGAACTGAGATATGACCCTTCAATCTAAAGCAGCACATGTCATTATTTAGGATATGTCAATACAGCCCAGTGCTGCTTACCTGAGATGCTATCTTCGTTGGTGTCCGCTTTGACTTCCTTTTCTGTCGGAAAAAGTTGCTTTCAGAACAATTTTTGATTTCGACAAAGACGCATAACAATTTGACTGAATAACCACACCTTCATACAAACGTGCTACTGGATGCAGAGAGAGACAGCAGAGCAAATATACTTAGACTTGAGTATTTCAACAACTCTTCCAACTTGTTCGGCAATCATATATACCTACGGGGACAGGATGGCCAGCCACACTGTCACACCTTGGTCATTGTATTTTGTGTTTTCGTTATATATTTGGTCAGGCCAGGGTGTGACATGGGTTTATGTTGTTGTATTTCGTATTGGGGTTTTTGTATTATTGGGATTGCGGCTGAGTAGGGGTGTTGTATGAGCTTGGCTGTTACAGAATCACCCACCACTCACGGACCGAGCAGCGTGTTAACAGGCAGCGACAGCTTGAACAGCGAAGGGAGGACGTTATGGACAGCAGAGGCATGGAGTATACGACGTGGGAAGAAATCGACAGGTGGGCGGCCGACCCAGAGAGAGTGCAGGTGCCCGCCTGGGATTCGCTGGAGCAATGCGAAGAGGGCTATAGGTGAATGGAGTCAAAAAGAAAGACACGTCGGCGCAGAGTGAAAACCGAAAGTAACCCCCAAATATTTATTGGGGGAGGGCACAGAGAGAGAGTGGCTGAGTCAGGGTTCAGACCTGAGCCAACTCTCCCTGTTAATCGTGAAGAGCAGTTGCAGTGGGAGAGGCTGCACCACTTGGAGAATTGGACATGGGAGGAGGAACTGGACGGAAAAGGACCTTGGGCTCAGCCTGGTGAATATCGCCGCCCCAAGGAGGAAATAGAGGCGACTAAAGCGGAGAGGCGCTGGTATGAGGCAGCACGGCGACGCGGTTGGAAGCCCGAAAAGCAGCCCAAAATAATTATTGGGGGGCTTAAAGGGAGTATGGCTATGCCAGGTACGAGACCTGCGCAAACTCCCTGTGCTTACCGTTGGGCTAGAGAGACCGGGCAGAGACCGTGTTATGCTATGGAGCGCACGGTGTTTCCAGTGCGGGTGCATAGCCCGGTGCTGCACATACCAGCCCTTCCTATTGGCCGGGCTAGAGTGGGCATCGAGCCAGGTAAGCTTGGGCAGGCTCGGTGCTCAAGTGCGCCTGCACGGTCCGGTCTATCCAGAGCCACCTCCACACACCAGTCCTCCGGTAGCAGCTCCCCACACCAGGCTTCCTGTGCGTGTCCTCGATCCTGTAGCACCAGTTCCAGCACCACGCACCAGGCCTTCTGTTAGCCTCGCCTGTTCAGCGCTATCAGAGCCTTCCTTCCCTCCTGCGCTGTCGGAGTCTCCCGCCTGTTCAGCGCTATCAGAGGCTTCCTTCTCTACAGCGCTGCCGGAGCCTCCTGCCTGTTCGGAGCAGCCAGAGCTGCCAGTCTGCAAGGTGCTGCCAGCCTGCAAGGTGCTGCCAGCCTGCATGGAGCAGTCAGAGCTGTTAGCCTGCATGGAGCAGCCAGAGCTGTCAGCCTGCATGCAGAAGCCAGAGCTGTCAGTGTGCATGAAGCAGCCAGAGCTGTCAGTGTGTAGAAGCAGCCAGAGCTGTCAGTCTGCATAGAGCAGCTAGATCCGCCAGTCAGCCATGATCTTCTAGATCCGCCAGACAACCAGTCTCTTCCAGATCTGCCAGTCAACCAGTCTCTTCCAGATCTGCCAGTCAACCAGTCTCTTCCAGATCTGCCAGTCAACCAGTCTCTTCCAGATCTCTTCCAGATCCAGTCAACCAGTCTCTTCCAGATCTGCCAGTCAACCAGTCTCTTCCAGATCTGCCAGTCAACCAGTCTCTTCCAGATCTGCCAGTCAACCAGTCTCTTCCAGATCTGCCAGTCAACCAGTCTCTTCCAGATCTGCCAGTCAACCAGTCTCTTCCAGATCTGCCAGTCATCCAGAATCTTCCAGTTCCGCCAGCCAGCCAGGATCTACTTGAGCCTACTACCTGCCTGAGCTTCATCTCAGTACTGAGTACTGAGCTTTCTCAGTCTGAGCTTCAGTACTGGGCGTCCCTCAGTACTGGGCGTCCCCTCAGTTCCGGGCTTCCCCTCAGTTCCGGGCTACCCCTCAGTTCCGGGCTACCGCTCAGTTCCGGGCTGCCCCTCAGCCCCGAGCTGCCCCTCAGTCCCGAGCTGTCCCTCAGTTCTGTGGGGTACTGGGTGAGGACTATTAGGCCATGGTCGGCGGCGAGGGTGGATTATCCCAGGACGCGAAGGGGAGGAACTAGGACATTAATGGAGTGGGGTCCACGTCCCGAGCCGGAACCACCACCATGGATAGACACCCACCCTTGAAAAAAACCCACCTGGTTTTGAGGTGCGTCCAGGGGTCCGCACCTTAGAGGGGAGGTTCTGTCACGCCTTGGTCATTGTATTTTGTGTTTTCATTATATATTTGGTCAGGCCAGGGTGTGACATGGGTTTGTTGTTGTATTTTGTATTGGGGTTTTTGTATTATTGGGATTGCGGCTGAGTAGGGGTGTTGTATGGGCTTGGCTGCCTGAGGCGTTTCTCAATCAGAGTCAGGTGATTCTCGTTGTCTCTGATTGGGAACCGTATTTAGGTAGCCTGGTTTCGCTTTGTATTTTGTGGGTGATTGTTCCTGTCTCTGTGTAGTTTCACCAGATAGGCTGTAATAGGTTTCACGTTCCGTTTTTTTTAAATATATGTATAAGTTATTTCATGTATCGTTTCGTTTTCGTTCATTAAAGATCATGAGTAACAAACACGCTGCATTTCGGTCCGACTCTCTTCCTTCAACAGACGAACGCCGTTACACACACAGGAGAGTGATATTTTACTAAACAGGAGAAAGAGGCCTGTACTGACAGATGCATGCTGGATATTTCCCAGTGAAGCACATGAATGTCAAAATCAACCTACGCTTCTTCTGATGGGGAATTGTCAAGGAGTTGGACAGCTGGGCAAGTGAAATAACCATTTGTTTATCAACATTCTATCACTCAGTTAATTATCAGCCAGCTAGGGGGAGTGATGAACTCTACAGCAGTCTCACTACTCAATCTCTGGTTAAACTGTGTTCTGCCCTTCCCAAAATATATAATTTGTAGATAACAGGACCGAGCCTGGCCTGCTGAGAAGTGACGGACTCCATCCTAGCTGGAGGGGTGCTCTCATCTTACCTATGAACATAGACAGGGCTCTTACTCCTCCAGCTCTACAATGAGAGGGTGCAGGCCAGGCAGCTTTGTGGAGTCTGCCACTAGCACAGAGTGCGGCCATCGTCGAATCAAGTTGTCCAACATGTCTCCGGACCTACTCAATGCCACAGTCATACTCTGGACCTAGTTTTGTCCCGTTTAATAAATATTGTGGAGCTTAATGTTTTTCCTCATTATCCTGGGCTATCGGACCACCATTTTATTCCATTTGCAATCGCAACAAATTATCTGCTCAGACCCAGACCAAGGATCATCAAAAGCCGTGCTATAAAGTATCGAAGAGCCCTCACTGCTGCTCGATCATCCTATTTTCCAACTTAATTGAAGAGAATAAGAACAATCCTACATGTATTTTTGATACTTTCGCAAGCTAAATGAAAAGCAGCATTCACCAAGAGAGGATGGCTTTCACTTCAGTAGGGATAAATTCATGAACTTGTTTGACGCAGTGATTATGATCATTAGAAAGCAAATTAGGGCAAACTGTTTCAAGGACAGCTTTTTTCCATCTACGTTGCATTGCAAAAATGCCAAACTTTGTATTCATGATTTTGTTACTTCTAGATTAGACTACTACAATGCTCTACTTTCCGGCTACCTGGATAAAGCACTAAATAAACTTCAGTTAGTGCTTAACAATCTTGACTAGAACCAAAAAATATGATCATATTACTCCAGTGCTAGGGCTGATTTCAATGTTTTACTGCAACAAAGCATTACATGGGCTTGCTCCTACCCATCTTTGCGATTTGGTCCTGCCGTACATACCTACATGTACACTACGGTCACAAGATGCAGGCCTCCTTATTGTCCCTAGAATTTCTAAGCAAACAGCTGGAGGCAGGGCTTTCTCCTATAGAGGAACATTTTTATGGAATGGTCTGCCTATCCATGTGAGAGACGCAGACTCTGTCTTTATTGAAGACTCATCTCTTCAGTGGGTCCTATGATTGAGTCTAGTCTGGCCCAGGTGTGTGAAGGTGAATGGAAAGGCACTGGAGCGACGAACCACCCTTGCTGTCTGCCTGGCCGGACTCTCCACTGGGATTATCTGCCTCTACCCCTATTATGGGTGCTGAGTCACTGGTGTTGTGTCTTTTACTATCATTAAACTTAAGACTTCGTTTTTATCAAATATTCTCTGTAATTAATTACTCGATTAAACTGAACATTCATGTAACTGTAATTAACTAGGTTGGGGCACCAAGGAAAGTATTCAGATTACAAAGTTCTAATTTCCCAATATAACCTTTCAGATATTTTCATATCTGATCAAAAGTCTTCTGATTAATTATTTATTTTACCTCATGTTCGTCTCATTCCAAACGTCGTAAATTGTTGGTTATCTGCATGAACCCAGTCTTCACTATGAGTCATCCATACATCAATTGTCATAAATGTATTTATTACTAAGTAATTCACAGAGATGCATAAACAAACAGTAAATATGGTTACATGAAATGATAGAATGTGCCCTAGTGGGCTGACCCGGCATGGCGGCTTGTTTGACAAAAGGGAAGTGTTTTTTTTTTTACCATGAAGTCACTACACATGAACGCTCACTCATTCGGGAACAATTGCAATCAATATATATATTTACGCTTAGTGTGTTGTCTTGATCGCTGGTGAAAAGTCCTTTTGTAGAATTGTCCGTCTCTCTCCCTCTCTGTCTCGGTTAGACGGGACAGTTCAAAGTGACATTCGTTATAGAATGGATGTTTTGTCGGTTGTCATTCTTTGCGTTCAATGATACCGAATTCCTAGTTGCAGACTAGTAATTAGTATCAAATACTTGTTCTTATTCTGTCGGTATCGATAGTCTAAGAGTTTAACCACGTGGTATGGTTAAAAGATTCTACAACCTTTAGCAATTGAGGTAAGCTTGGTCTGGTGATCATTTCTCAAAGTTGGGTTTTATTCTGAATGGCAGAAGAGGGCTTTCTGACCCTAACTGGGCTCAGGGGTGGTCCTCCGAGTTCAAATCAAAAGGGAATTTTATTTTTCTACATTAAACAGTCCACAATCATATTACACAATTATACAAACAGTATCATACTCACTAATTACATTTACATTTAAGTCATTTAGCAGACGCTCTTATCCAGAGCGACTTACAAATTGGTGCATTCACCTTATGACATCCAGTGGAACAGTCACTTTACAATAGTGCATCTAAATCTTAAAGGGGGGGGGTGAGAGGGATTACTTATCCTATCCTAGGTATGTTGCCTTACACGTTATGTTGCCTGACAATTTGTTAGCTACGCTGTCCTTACGAACCACATAGCATATCATTACACAGCACTAAGTATCTGTATGTTAGTAGTTGTACATCAAACTTGCCAGTAGATTAACTATAGACTTGATGATTCTCGTCATTCTTAGTTTAGCTACACGGTATAGTCGTTGTGCTTTCGCAAATTTGTTCTGGCTAGCTACGGGCTGGACAATAGAAGGAGTCAAAATTCACCCAAGGCGGAAAAACGGCTTAATAAGAACGTTGACTACGCCTGAACACTAGCGCGAGCCCAGCAAATGAATGGAATCGAACATTCGCAGAGATCGTTGACTGGAGTGATGCTTAGGATTCCATTAAAAATCTAGCTCGCAACCCCCAAACTCGCTAGCCATTTCACACCTGTTCACCCAGCTATACACATAACCCCTCATTCAATTACGTTGTTAGTGGCAAACAGGGACATGTGAGGAGCAGGAACAGCTATAGCCCTCAAACTCACCTCTGGGTCTCAAAGCCAGGTCCACTGCATTTCTTCATTGTTCTCCTTTAATCGGGGACTGATCTACATTTACATTTAAGTCATTTAGCAGACGCTCTAGACCTGGGACACCAGGTGGGTGCAATTAATTATCAGTTAGAACAGAAAACCTGTAGGCTCGTAGGGCAGAAGGGGCAGTGCAGCGTTTCCCAAACTTGGTGTACATTTAGGTTTTTGTCCTAACACTTCACAGCTGATTCAGATTAACAAAGCTGATTGATTATTTGAATCAGCTTTGTAGGGTTAGGGAATAAAAAGAAAATGTGCAGCCCTTTGGGGTTCATGTGACTGAGTGTGGGAAGCCATTGTCATAGGGTAAACGTTTCATACCCCTGGGCTGTAGGCTGCAAACCTTGGGTCAACTATTAGGTTCTGTAGCTGTGTATTTTATCACAACAATTCTGTTCTACAATGGTTCTTTTCCTTAGCTCAGGGTAAGTAGTAGCAGGCCTAAGAGTTTTATGCGACGCAAACATTTGAGTTGTGTGTTCCTTTTAATCAATCAAAATTTGTCAAATGCCTTCCAGGTTGTTTTGCCTCTTGATGGCAGCTGTGGGCATACAAGCACAACAGACACTTATAAGTATGCATTTTGCACCCTGCAAATTCAAGCACTAGGCGTTTTGACAATATATATTTTGGGATTTTTAACTAAGCTTTCCAATTCCAGATGACCTCCACGCTGAATGCCTTGGTAACGTTATTCGTTTGAGTGTCGCTCCTCTTTTTGAAGAGGTTGATGCTGTCTTCAGTGAGTTTGCCTCATATGATTCTCTTTCTCTCCTTTCATAATTCATGGCTTGATATTGCTTGTCAACTATTGTGTTCACACCATCTCCATCCCTTCCAGATGACACACAAATCATTAACCTGACGCCTGGCCTTGCTACTCGGTGTGGATTGAGCTTTAAATTTGACCCCATGGGGAATGCCATGTTTTTGCTTCTCTACAAAACTGCTTTTCCCAAAACATGGTAAGCGCTGTAGTGTTTGCTTGAACTTCAAATGGACAGTTTGCCTTTCAGTGTCACTGCATTTGCAACCCAAAATGTAGCAATGTCATTTTATTTAACCTTTGACATGGAGTCATGCCGAGACCAGGTTCTTTGACAGATGAGCCCTGTATACACCAAGATAAAAGTCAATATTTGCATCACTAGATGGAAAAATGAAATCATTGAAAACAAACACATTATTCAGTAAAAAGGTCCTCAATAAGCCTGAGTTGCTGTAGTGGTGGTAATTCATACAATTTTAGAGCATGAAGGTTATTTATAAGTACGGTGCCAGAAACATTGAAGCAGTTTTACTGTACTCTGTGGCTATCAAAAGGATCTCCATTGTTAGCCACCCCTGGATCTGGTATCTCTTACCTCTAAGTTAACGATGGCGTAAGGTACAGCAGAAGTTTATGGAGGGCTTTCAGAGGGCCAGCCAACTTTCTGATACAGACTGCGGGGAAGTGAACTACCGAGCTCTTCTCCTGTAGTGTGGCTTCAATACAGTGGCAGCTGCATTCATATAGCCAATTTTGCCACAGTCTATAACTTGCATGAATGTCACCTGAATTTGTTTTTTGCTATATAATGAAAGGCTTTTTTTCCTTCCCCCTTCATTTTAGGATGATAAGATGTTCAGCTTGGTCATGCAGTTCAGGCTGCCAGGAAACCATATGACTGAAGACCCTGTGTATAGAGTGGGCAAAACCTGTAGCTACACCCCCTGGACCTCCCGAGAGATTCTGTGCGACCGCAACTACATGGAGGCAAGTGAGCAGAGCATGCCCCAATGGACATGTTTACAGTCGAGCTTGTCGTACTGCTTGTATAAATGATCTGTCTAGAGCTACAACTGTCCAGTGTTTCATTTCTTCTGCGATACAATGTAGAGGTCTTGACTCTCTCGCTCTCAATTCCACTCGCCTCTTCAAAATGCACATAGGACAACTTTAGAGGTGAGGAATCTCTGCCTATTCTCAATGCATTTAAGGAGGTGAGTGGACAGATTGAGAACTGGCCCTTGATTTCCTATTGTATGGGAGGGAGAAAATGCATAGGGAATAATGGCCTTTCTTCTCTAGGTGTCTGTCAGAAGGACTCTTCCAGACATCCAAACCATCCCCGAACAGCCCACTGGGGGCCCGAAAGCAAGGAGCGGCAACTTCCGGAGAGGCGCTGAGGTAGCCATTTTTCAGTTTCTTTAATTTCATTACGAAATGACAGGATGGCGCTAAACAATGTGCGTTTGACAATTTGTTGAATTCATGTTTCCATTTCCTGAGACAGGCTGTTGCTTCAGGATACAACATCACAGCAGTCGTCTTTAGTCCTAGTAAGAAGGTCATGAATGTGGATGAGGTCCAAAGAAAGGGCTATGCAATAGCCAACACTCCCACACGGCTGGTGTTAAGAAGCCCTCATAATGCAGAGGAGACATACCTCCAGAATGTAAGCTGACTTTCTCCACTTCCTCCATGAACTGAGTCATGTTCAGTAGAGCAAACATTTGGAAATGGTGGCCCTACCTGAACTCTGCAACATATTGTTAATACGGTGTGCCCTACTGAACACTGCTCTGGTGTGGTTGCCCCCTGAACAGGTAGCTGGGGTTCCGATGCGGGTGCTCTCAACCTCAACCTTCTTTGAGCAGAAGTGGCTGGTTACTCAAGTAGATGCCACGGCTGTTTGTCCAACACCAGGTTGAGTGTGAAATAATTGAAGATCCTAAAACCCAGTTCTTAATTGGCTCCAGACAAGTCTTTCATTTGTGTTATGTAGTGTTCAGTTGCAAAATGTTCTGTTATGATGTGCCGTTGGCTTCTTGTTTCACTGCAGAGGCAGTGGCCTTTACTCCAGAAGTGATCACCTGGTACATGCCCAAGCACATAGACCCACTTTTCTCCTCTGATGCCTTCACCATGTTGGAGGTGTACATGGGAATTGACGCTAAGAGGCTGGACACTGAGGAAATGGCTGCCAGAAACTACTCGGTTTTAGTCACAGAGGCTCATATTATTGTTGAAATTCCGGTGGGGGCGGTTGGCGGCTATTTCAAGGTCAGCGTTGGATGAGTAAAATGTTCCTGTTGAATTTCTAAATCAAATCTTATTTGTAGAGCCCTTACTGCAGCAGTTGTCAGTGCTTTGCAGTAACCCTTTGCCCTCTCTCTCATGGGTAAACTCCTAGAAACGTTGTCTTGTGTGAAATGTTTATTGAGCAATTGTCTGGGTGGGTGTGTATACAGCCTGACACATTGGCTTGCAAAATTGTGTAAATGTTGCATCAAATTACATTTAAACACTCTACCGCTTGTCTTTGCCGTTTGTCCTTTAGCCGCTTGAAATTTGAGACCAAATATCCACACTAAAGTATTGTTTACCTGACTTTAGGGACTGTCAACTGAATGCAAGCGACACTCGGCTGCTGTTTACATATTGTGCAAGTGTTTACTTTGCGTGTCAGTTGCTTTGAAAATACACACCGCCGGAAATGCAAGTTGACAACCATATACCTACCAGCTCTCTAAAGTCTGGTAAACAATACTTTCCTCTGGATATTTTACGAGTGGCTGAAGGACAAACCACACAGACAAGCGGTAGAATAATTGTATTTAACATTCTGCATAAGGAACATTGACCTGTTTTTGCACTCCAATTGTGTATTACAGCCTGACTGCATCACTCGTCTCCCTTACAGAGCCATATTCAGGATGACCAGTACTTTGTCACTTACACCATTGAGCCCATGCTTGAGTTGCTGTGGATCGAGGAGGTTGCACACGAGGACACCAGCTACAAAGTCCTCTTCCCTATCACAACACCTCCGATGGCCAGGCCTCCACAAGTTCGCAACTGTGAGTCTGGTTTAGTTAAATAGTGCCTATGGTAATTTGGGATGCCTGGTTTGTTCATTAGGCACAAAACGGAAGAAAATGTACTGAAACGGGGAGGCAATACCCGTACTTATCCAATAACAAATGTCAATTTTCAACTGTACTGCATTTCAAAATGTTTTCCTTTGTTTGCCAATGAACAGACACGCCCTTAGACACAGTTCCTGAGCAGGCAGTGTTTGTGCTTGAGTTGGGGACTTTCAACCTTGATGTGGTGCTGCTGAACATCACCTTTCCCACCATGGTGCTAACTGTTGCAGAGTGCAACGCCAGAGGCTTCAATGTTCAGGAGCAGAGATCCCCGGACAACTTTAAGACCTTCAGGATGGAGGTGCCCTTTTCAGACCCGGTGGTCTTTAAGGAGGTGTGTTTCTGTTAAATGCAAAGCCACACGCAGTGGTTTGTACATGCCCTAATAAGTGGGCCACCAACAAAATATAAATGTACTTTGTATCCCTCATTTACTCAAATGTTTCCATTATTTTTGCAGTTGTATGCGTTCACTTGCCAATCAATAGTGCTTGATTTAGAGGAATGAGGGCAACATTACTTTAAGTATATATAGTTTGTTTTAATAGTCCCCATATGTACTTGTCACTTGATGTTGAATAAGGTTCTGTTACAACAATAATGCTATCAATTGACCAATACTTTTAACTTCACTACAGAGAAGGGCAGAACAAGGTGTCACAACCTTCACTCTTCAGCTGATCTACGGCCTGGTTATCTTTCCAGAGTACGCTCCTTTCTCTCACTCTGCCGTTGTGGACGCTGTACTGCTGGACATCGGTAGGTCTCTGGACTACGCCAAACTACTGTTGAATGGTTTCCTCTCGTTAATGATTGCCCTGACAGGAAATTGGCAGTGAAAGCTCAACTAGCCATACTGTAGGTTTTTCCTATGCGGTCTCTCTACAAAGAATGTTAAGCTTTAGAGTGTTTTTCACCCAGTTGTCCTGTTCCTGATTTGCCAGGATCGTGTTTATTCGGTGTCACCGTAGCAAAACATTTTGCAACCGAAAACAAGTGTTTCTTCTTGGACAGGTTCAAGTAGTACCGTCCTGTTTGTGCTTAATGAACACAACCCTGTTTGTCCTTGTAGTGCCACCCTCGGTCACTGGCAACTGTGATCAGGAGAAGTTTCACATCACTGTGGACTACAGGAACCAAGAGCCCTTTTTCGTGGTCTTGGTTGGCAAGCGGCTGCTTAACCATGAGTTTGCTCAACAGTATTTAACAGAGGGCGACGGAGACTTCACCATCACGTTGCCCTTCTCTTCGCCGGACGCAGTGTTTGAGGTACGACGCTCTCCCAAAACATGTTAACCTAAATTGCTGCAGCTTGCCTCGCTTTCCTTACCCTGTATACAATATTGGACTAATGAACTCTCCCATCGGTTCCCAGTCTGTTCACTCGTCCTCTATCAGGAGCAGACTGGATGTTACTCTGTTGAATCCTTACAACAACATGACCATCAAATACTTTTCCCTGGCTTGCAGCTTCCTCAAAACGCTGACTGGTTGGTTCTCAAACAATTACTTCCGATAAATAGTCATTTGACATGGTTACCAAACCTGGGTTCCATGCAAATACTGTCTAATAGTAGTGCCAGATGGGAATGGTTTGCACTTTTGGTGCTATTCTACTGTGCTCAATCAAGTGTCACAAATACATAACTCAGGTCTGATGGCTACCTGTCTTTTGATCCCCCACCTCCAAGAGTGCTTCTCTAACGGAACGATGACTGCGCTGGCGGTGAAGGTGGATTCTGTTCCCGGTCTGAACCCCGGTCAGCTGACCCTGAGCGACCCCACCTGTGGTCCCACCTACAGCAACGATCGCTATGCCTACTTCCACTTCACCGTCAACTCCTGTGGCACCACCAGGAAGGTGAAATGACTATTACCCTGAGGTGATGGGTACTGTGTCATTATGGGCTGTTTGCTTCTGCAGGCTGTAATAAGCAATTCCCCTCTACTACATAGTTTATCAACAATGTCATGCTGTATGAGAACGAAATCTCCTTGCCAGATGACCTGGAGGTGAAGCTGAATGCCACAATGTCTTCAGAGGAATACCGGTAAGTGCGTTACGCATCACAATTGTAGCTGTTCGCTTTTATAGGGTGGTATTTTCTTCTTCACCAATAGATCAATACTTTGTATACAGGGAAAATGTGCCTCTACTACCAGTTTGTCCACTCCACTGGTTGATGTTTCCCCTATTGAATTTGCCTGCATCTCTCTTTTTAGGTTAAAGGTTTCCTGCTACTATGTGGTCAACATCACTCGCACATTGGTCTTCTTGACCAGGCCGCGTGACAACGAGCCTTTTGCAGAGACTGGGACGGGTCGACTAATGGTCAGAATGAGACTCTCTCAGGGTAAGCGTGCACAAATTCTGAATTTTAACTTCTTGCGTCGAGCCAACCCGGATCCGGGATCATGACTACAGCCTCAAGTCCATTACCATAACGCAACATTAACTATTCATGAAAATCGCAAATCAAATCAAAATGCTAGCTCTCATGCTTAGCCTTTTGATAACAACACTGTCATCTCAGATTTTCAAAAATATGCTTCTCTACCATAGCAAAACTAGCATTTAGCGTTAGCATCACCAGGCAACATTTTTGCAAAAATATTAAATAAATCATTTACCTTTGAAGCACTTCTGATGTTTTCAATGACTCTCAGTTAGATAGCAAATGTTCAGTTTTCCTGAAAGATTATTTGTGCAGGAGAAATCTGTCTGTTTTCTGCGTCATGTTTGGCTACCAAAAAGAAACTAAAAATCAGTTATAAAAACGCTGAACTTTTTCCAAAATGACTCCATAATATCAACTGAAACATGGCAAACGTTGTTTAGAATCAATCCTCAAGGTGTTTTTCTACAAAACTCTTAAATGATGTATCGCATGGTAAAATGAGTGTCACTGAGAATTGCGCACCAATTTAGACAAAGGACACCGGGCGGACACCTGGCAAATGTAGTCTATGGCCAATCTTCCAATGATATGCCTACAAATACGTCACAATGCTGCAGACATCTTGGACGAACGGCAGAGAGCATAAGCTCGTTCACTGCACATTCACAGCCATGTAAGGAGACGATAGTAAAAAGAGCTTCAAAATTCAGGTTTTGCCTGTAGCATCAGTTCTGGGGCACTCGCAGATAATATCTTTGCAGTTTTGAAAACGTCAGTGTTTTCTTTCCAAAGCTGCCAATTATATGCATAGTCGACCATCTTCTCGTGACAAAATATTGCGCTTAAAACGGGCACGTTTTTTAAATCCAATAATGACAACCTCTTCAACCTATGGGGGCGCTAACTTGACCCCTAGCCTCTAAAAGAATGTTGGACGGTCTCCTTTACAAAACATTCCCAAAAATGTAAGCCTTATGATACATTACTCTTGCATTCTGAGATCTATAGGTGTGGCTATGGAGTAACGGTGAGTAGCTGATTTGGGAATTTGTCAGAATCCTCTGGTGTTGGCAATAAATGGGTTGTGTTCATCGGGGCACAACAGGATATGATAAACGAGCTATTAATGGACAAGTTCAGATGGTGCCCACTGAACACGACCCCCCGTTGTCTTGTTCTGTGTTCCAGACGCCTCGTATAACACGTTCCTCCAGGAGGAGGACTATCCAGTGGTGAGGTACCTGAGACAGCCTCTGCACTTTGAGGTGGAGCTGACCAGGTCCTCTGACCCCAGGGTAGCGCTGGTGCTTGACCACTGCTGGGCCACCCTCAACGAGGCCCGTGACTCCCGACCCCGGTGGAATCTCATCATTAATGGGTAACTTGTTGTGTTCCTGAGTAATTAGCAACCCATCATGCTTGGCAGGCCATTTACTTTGGTTACCGTGGCTATGAGAAATAAATGTCTTCACAACTTTATTACACCTTTGCTTGTAAAAGATAATGTTAACGTTATCTAGTCTAAATAACAGGTTGCGCTGACAAACTCAAAACTAACAGCGAGACTTGTATTACAATGTGCTATCGGACTGACACAATATGATGGCTTGTTACACACGTCCCTATCAGAATGAGACTCTCTCAGGGTAAGCGTGCACACACGTCCCTATCGGATTGACACAATATGATGGCTTGTTACAAGATGTCCCATAAGGGACACTTATCGTTGATACATTTTTGAACACACGGACCGGCCCCAGCTTGGAGGAAAAGCATTGATGTATATATATGGGATGGCGCCGTGGAAAGGTAGGTGGTTGGGTCTTCTCTCTGTATATGAAATATGTTTTTTAAAGATGTAGTGATTTTTGGTGGGAAAAGCCTGTTAACAAAGACATGCCTTTAGTACATACTGGAGGGGGGAGAAAGAACCCACTTCTGCTGTAAATTGATCTGATTCTCACAGGACAGTCATACCACCACAATACTTTGTACACAAGGGGGTTGGTGTTTGCAGTGGTTTCTTGTTCCTAACTTAGTCCCTCTCTCTACACTGGCAGCTGTGAGAACCCCCAGGATCCATACCGTGTGGTCTTCCACCCGGTGGTAGCTGATGCCAGGGTCCACTTCCCCCCTCACGTCAAACGCTTTGAGGTCTATATGTTTTCCTTCGCCGAGGATGCGGTTGAGCAGAGTGGCCAGGTAACAAAGTTCACCCAACAATCTTTATTGGTTAATTGTGTGAGTGGCAATCATCCCTTTTTTTATAAAAACAAATCTGACACCTAGGTCTTTGTCCATTGTGATGTGGTCATCTGTGATGCCAGTAGTCCCTCTAGCGGCCCCTGTAGTGGACAATGTGTGAATCAGGACAACCCGAAAAGAGGTATGTCTTGTTTTATGCTTTTCAAACCCTGGCAGACCATAACTGAACTAATAGGTTCTCTCTCTCTCAACAGGTCAACGACATGTCAAAGACCTCTTTGAGGAGGGTCATTTATATGTTTCTTCTGGATACATTCTTTGGGTGTAGTGTCTTGTTCTAACATGTCAAATAAAGTATTCTATATAAAACAATCCTAAGCGTTGGAGCTACCTTAATTGTATCTGATTTGCGTTTAACACCAAGGCGCGTGTAGTAGGCTTGTCATCTGACGTGTATCAATCAACCCTTTTGTAAGCATGGAACTCTGAACCATCCACCGGAGGGAGATGAGTGTTGCACACCAATTTCCTGTCGAAGACAAAAAATGGGTGTCAAAACAAGCTTTCCAATGTCCAGTAGGATGAAGTGACTCAATGTTATAGCAGATGGTGTTTTGCCAAAGTGAGGCCAACAGGGCTGTGGTTGGATGCAGTGTTGGTAATTTTCAACTGAAATGACAACTTTCCTTGATACCTCTAGCTTGGTTTCCATCCAAATATGGACATTTCTTCTGTAATTATATACATGTCAATCTCATGGCTCAAATGGGAAGAGCTTGACTTCATCACTACTTGTTTTTGTAAGAAGTGTTGACAAGCTGAATGTACCGCGCTGTCTTAAAACTACTAGCACACAGCTCGGACACCCATGCATTCTTCAATCTCCAAGACCGAACTACGGAAGGTACAAACGTTTGTGCGGCTATATTTTTTGGTCAAAGTTAAATTACGAAAATTGCTATTTAGCGAGTTACCTGACTAGCTAGTGTTAGTGAATTTTTAATTTGTCTTTTAGGTACTCCTGAGAACCAACAAACCAGGCTGTTGTCTTGTGAAACGGATGTAAAGAATCTACATGGCTAAAGCATTGACTGCACAATTGTAAGCTTCCCTTGTAATGCAGCTGAAGTAACATGCTTGTCGGATTAAAAATACTTATGTAGCCGATCTGTGTATGGACCCTAAAACGTAAAGTTCTGAACTAATATTCATACAATCTATGAACCTCCTTTAATGAAGCCTAGAGTAGAATATACCTTTATACTCATGTATTTTAGTAGTTACCACACAGATTCCCATTTTGTAGCCTGTACATTAAATGTATTAATTACACACTACAGCGTTTACTGCTCCTGGGATATCAATGATTACACACAGGAAAAACAAATCCTATGCATATCTGAGGACACAGGATAGTATTTCAACCAGTGGAGAATGTGGAACGCTTTATTGAAAGAACATTTTAATTGAAATATTATAAGTTCAATCTTGGGCGGGCAGGTGGTTAGTGCGTTGGACTAGTAACCAGAAGGTTGCAAGATTGAATCCCTGAGCAGAAAAGGTAAACATCTGTCCTTCTGCCCCTGAACAAGGCAGTTCCTAGGCCGTCATTCTTACTTGACATTCCTAGTTAAAAGGAAGGCATCTGTACTTAAATGCACATATGGTGGGGGGGGGCATATGATTCATGAATGAGTGCTACCCTAGTTGTGTCTCAGTTCATCAACATTGCGCTGTCGGAACTGGATTCCTCTCACATCAAAATATACCTGCAGACGAGGGAGCATGATTAAGCCATTTTATTCTAACACTGTCAGTCATCTTGGATCATTAACTCTGGGATTTCAATGTAAAGCATCTCTTTAATACTTCCTGCTGACTCAACCAAGTGACATCAGGCCGTGCCCTCTGTCAGCCAGTTCAGATGCGGGAGGGGTTCAACAAAACCGCTGACACACACAAGTGACTACAGAGTACCTTAAGCTGAAAAACAGACCCATGAGGACAACCTCGAAGAATGCCAATAGGTGTTAGCGTCACATGCTGTACCTGAGAAATTTATATATAGAGGGCTGTGTTTCTCACCACTTTGTTATAGCAAGGCTAACCCATGACTTGGCAGCAACAGTCCAGTGGAAATGTGTGCAGCTGACGTCCTAATGTCTTTGTTAACTCATGCACACCAGACCGATTCCACGGAGGAAAAAGAACACAGAACAGTTTAATTACCTCTGGTTATGGACACTTTGTGCCAGCAATAAAGCTTCCACGGCCTGGTCCTCGCACAGTGAACATCTGGCAATATCTACATGTTCGACCCCCATGGTCAGCTCGCTCTCAAAGTAAAGAGAACTGAGATATGACCCTTCAATCTAAAGCAGCACATGTCATTATTTAGGATATGTCAATACAGCCCAGTGCTGCTTACCTGAGATGCTATCTTCGTTGGTGTCCGCTTTGACTTCCTTTTCTGTCGGAAAAAAAGTTGCTTTCAGAACAATTTTTGATTTCGACAAAGACGCATAACAATTTGACTGAATAACCACACCTTCATACAAACGTGCTACTGGATGCAGAGAGAGACAGCAGAGCAAATATACTTAGACTTGAGTATTTCAACAACTCTTCCAACTTGTTCGGCAATCATATATACCTACGGGGACAGGATGGCCAGCCACACTGTCACACCTTGGTCATTGTATTTTGTGTTTTCGTTATATATTTGGTCAGGCCAGGGTGTGACATGGGTTTATGTTGTTGTATTTCGTATTGGGGTTTTTGTATTATTGGGATTGCGGCTGAGTAGGGGTGTTGTATGAGCTTGGCTGTTACAGAATCACCCACCACTCACGGACCGAGCAGCGTGTTAACAGGCAGCGACAGCTTGAACAGCGAAGGGAGGACGTTATGGACAGCAGAGGCATGGAGTATACGACGTGGGAAGAAATCGACAGGTGGGCGGCCGACCCAGAGAGAGTGCAGGTGCCCGCCTGGGATTCGCTGGAGCAATGCGAAGAGGGCTATAGGTGAATGGAGTCAAAAGAAAGACACGTCGGCGCAGAGTGAAAACCGAAAGTAACCCCCAAATATTTATTGGGGGAGGGCACAGAGAGAGAGTGGCTGAGTCAGGGTTCAGACCTGAGCCAACTCTCCCTGTTAATCGTGAAGAGCAGTTGCAGTGGGAGAGGCTGCACCACTTGGAGAATTGGACATGGGAGGAGGAACTGGACGGAAAAGGACCTTGGGCTCAGCCTGGTGAATATCGCCGCCCCAAGGAGGAAATAGAGGCGACTAAAGCGGAGAGGCGCTGGTATGAGGAGGCAGCACGGCGACGCGGTTGGAAGCCCGAAAAGCAGCCCAAAATAATTATTGGGGGGCTTAAAGGGAGTATGGCTATGCCAGGTACGAGACCTGCGCAAACTCCCTGTGCTTACCGTTGGGCTAGAGAGACCGGGCAGAGACCGTGTTATGCTATGGAGCGCACGGTGTTTCCAGTGCGGGTGCATAGCCCGGTGCTGCACATACCAGCCCTTCCTATTGGCCGGGCTAGAGTGGGCATCGAGCCAGGTAAGCTTGGGCAGGCTCGGTGCTCAAGTGCGCCTGCACGGTCCGGGTCTATCCAGAGCCACCTCCACACACCAGTCCTCCGGTAGCAGCTCCCCACACCAGGCTTCCTGTGCGTGTCCTCGATCCTGTAGCACCAGTTCCAGCACCACGCACCAGGCCTTCTGTTAGCCTCGCCTGTTCAGCGCTATCAGAGCCTTCCTTCCCTCCTGCGCTGTCGGAGTCTCCCGCCTGTTCAGCGCTATCAGAGGCTTCCTTCTCTACAGCGCTGCCGGAGCCTCCTGCCTGTTCGGAGCAGCCAGAGCTGCCAGTCTGCAAGGTGCTGCCAGCCTGCAAGGTGCTGCCAGCCTGCATGGAGCAGTCAGAGCTGTTAGCCTGCATGGAGCAGCCAGAGCTGTCAGTCTGCATGAAGCAGCCAGAGCTGTCAGTGTGTAAGAAGCAGCCAGAGCTGTCAGTCTGCATAGAGCAGCTAGATCCGCCAGTCAGCCATGATCTTCTAGATCCGCCAGACAACCAGTCTCTTCCAGATCTGCCAGTCAACCAGTCTCTTCCAGATCTGCCAGTCAACCAGTCTCTTCCAGATCTGCCAGTCAACCAGTCTCTTCCAGATCTGCCAGTCAACCAGTCTCTTCCAGATCTGCCAGTCAACCAGTCTCTTCCAGATCTGCCAGTCAACCAGTCTCTTCCAGATCTGCCAGTCAACCAGTCTCTTCCAGATCTGCCAGTCAACCAGTCTCTTCCAGATCTGCCAGTCAACCAGTCTCTTCCAGATCTGCCAGTCAACCAGTCTCTTCCAGATCTGCCAGTCAACCAGTCTCTTCCAGATCTGCCAGTCAACCAGTCTCTTCCAGATCTGCCAGTCATCCAGAATCTTCCAGTTCCGCCAGCCAGCCAGGATCTACTTGAGCCTACTACCTGCCTGAGCTTCATCTCAGTACTGAGCTTCATCTCAGTACTGAGCTTTCTCTCAGTACTGGGCGTCCCCTCAGTTCCGGGCTTCCCCTCAGTTCCGGGCTACCCCTCAGTTCCGGGCTACCGCTCAGTTCCGGGCTGCCCCTCAGCCCCGAGCTGCCCCTCAGTCCCGAGCTGTCCCTCAGTTCTGTGGGGTACTGGGTGAGGACTATTAGGCCATGGTCTATTGGGGTTTTTGTATTATTGGGATTGCGGCTGAGTAGGGGTGTTGTATGAGCTTGGCTGTTACAGAATCACCCACCACTCACGGACCGAGCAGCGTGTTAACAGGCAGCGACAGCTTGAACAGCGAAGGGAGGACGTTATGGACAGCAGAGGCATGGAGTATACGACGTGGGAAGAAATCGACAGGTGGGCGGCCGACCCAGAGAGAGTGCAGGTGCCCGCCTGGGATTCGCTGGAGCAATGCGAAGAGGGCTATAGGTGAATGGAGTCAAAAAGAAAGACACGTCGGCGCAGAGTGAAAACCGAAAGTAACCCCCAAATATTTATTGGGGGAGGGCACAGAGAGAGAGTTCACCAAGAGAGGATGGCTTTCTCTTCAGTAGGGATAAATTCATGAACTTGTTTGACGCAGTGATTATGATCATTAGAAAGCAAACTAGGGCAAACTGTTTCAAGGACAGCTTTTTTCCATCTACGTTTCCTTGCAAAAATGCCAAACTTTGTATTCATGATTTTGTTACTTCTAGATTAGACTACTACAATGCTCTACTTTCCGGCTACCTGGATAAAGCACTAAATAAACTTCAGTTAGTGCTTAACAATCTTGACTAGAACCAAAAAATATGATCATATTACTCCAGTGCTAGGACTGATTTCAATGTTTTACTGCAACAAAGCATTACATGGGCTTGCTCCTACCCATCTTTGCGATTTGGTCCTGCCGTACATACCTACATGTACACTATGGTCACAAGATGCAGGCCTCCTTATTGTCCCTAGAATTTCTAAGCAAACAGCTGGAGGCAGGGCTTTCTCCTATAGAGGAACATTTTTATGGAATGGTCTGCCTATCCATGTGAGAGACGCGGACTCTGTCTTTATTGAAGACTCATCTCTTCAGTGGGTCCTATGATTGAGTCTAGTCTGGCCCAGGTGTGTGAAGGTGAATGGAAAGGCACTGGAGCGACGAACCACCCTTGCTGTCTGCCTGGCCGGTTCCCCTCTCCACTGGGATTATCTGCCTCTACCCCTATTATGGGTGCTGAGTCACTGGTGTTGTGTCTTTTACTATCATTAAACTTAAGACTTCGTTTTTATCAAATATTCTCTGTAATTAATTACTCGATTAAACTGAACATTCATGTAACTGTAATTAACTAGGTTGGGGCACCAAGGAAAGTATTCAGATTACAAAGTTCTAATTTCCCAATATAACCTTTCAGATATTTTCATATCTGATCAATAGTCTTCTGATTAATTATTTATTTAACCTCACGTTCGTCTCATTCCAAACGTCGTAAATTGTTGGTTATCTGCATGAACCCAGTCTTCACTATGAGTCATCCATACATCAATTGTCTTAAATTTATTTATTCCTAAGTAATTCACAGAGATGCATAAACAAACAGTAAATGTGGTTACATGAAATGATAGAATGTGCCCTAGTGGGCTGCCCCGGCATGGCGGCTTGTTTGACAAAAGGGAAGTGTTATTTTTTTTACCTTGAAGTCACTACACATGAACGCTCACTCATTTGGGAACAATTGCAATCAATATATATATTTACGCTTAGTATGTTGTCTTGATCGCTGGTGAAAAGTCCTTCTTTTGTAGAATTGTCCGTCTCTCTCCCTCTCTGTCTCGGTGAGAGGGGATAGTTCAAAGTGACATTCGTTATAGAATGGATGTTTTGTCGGTTGTCATTCTTCGAGTTCAATGATACCGAATTCCTAGTTGCAGACTAGTAATTAGTATCAAAGACTTGTTCTTATTCTGTCGGTATCGATAGTCTAAGAGTTTAACCATGTGGTATGGTTAAAAGATTCTACAACCTTTAGCCATAATTGAGGTAAGCTTGGTCTGATGATAATTTCTCAAAGTTGGGTTTTATTCTGAAAGGCAGAAGAGGGCTGTCTGACCCTAACTGGGCTCAGGGGTGGTCCTCCGAGTTCAAATCAAAAGGGAATTGTATTTTACTACATTAAACAGTCCACAATCATATTACACAATTATACAAACAGTATCATACTCACTAATTCATCTTATACAACAATTTAGATGTAAACCTCATATCTGAGGCTATTATATAAACAGCGTTATGGTAATGTGGGCACACCGTGCCAAACGGACCAGTTTGTAGCTGGATTCTTCACTGATCTTTTACACTTTCTCTGGAACATTAAATTTGTTCATAGCTGAAGTTCTGTGAGGTGGAATGATTTCATTTGTCTCCATGAAAAACGACTCTATAACTGTGTGTCCATGAGGTCTTCTCAGGAATTTATGACCTCTGACCACAGCAGTCTGGTTATAGAAGCAGAGAGTGGGGGATGGTGTTCTCTGTACTCAAAGAGGGCAACGTCATGACACTGGCTTCCTGGTGCTCTTCAATGCCATCCCTAGGAGGGGTGCATCACTTGAGTGGGTTGATTCACTGACGTGATCTTCCTGTCCAGGTTGGTGCCCCACCTCGGGTTCGTGCGGTGGGGGAGATGTTCATGGGCTATACTCGGCCTTGTCTCAGGGTATTAAGTTGGTGGTTTGAAGATATCCCTCTAGCGGTGTGGGGGCTGTGCTTTGGCAAAGTGAGCGGAGTTATATCCTGCCTGGTTGGCACTGCCTGGGGGTGTCGTCAAACGGGCCACAGTGTCTCCCGATCCCTCCTGGCTCAGCCTCCTTTAATTTCAGGTTCAGAGTCAATGTGCGGTGGCACTGGTGTCGAGGTAGTTGAGGTAATTATGTACATGGAGGTAGGGTTATTAAAGTATCTAAGCATAGATAACAGAAAGTAGTAGCAGCTTGAGGGGGGGTGCAAAAAGTCAGGGTAGCCATTTAATTAGCTGTTCAGGAGTCTTTTGGCTTGGGGGTAGAAGCTGTTTAGAAGCCTCTTGGACCTAGACTTGGCACTCCGGTGCCATGTGGTAGCAGAGAAAACAGTCTATGACTACGGTGGCTGGAGTCTTTGACAATTGTTTGGGCCTTCCTCTGACACCGCCTGGTATAGAGGTTCTGGATGGCAGGAAGCTTGGCCCCGTTTATGTACTGGGCCGTACGCAGTACACTCTTTATTGGCTTGTCGGACATGGAGCAGTTGCTATAACAGGCAGTGATGCAACACGTCAGGATGCTGTAAAACCTTTTGAGGATCTGAGGACCCATGCCAAATCTTTTCAGTCTCCTGAGGGGAAATAGGTCTTGTCGTGCCCTCTTCACGACTGTCGCGGTGTGCTTGGACCATGTTAGTTTGTCGGTGATGCGGATGCCAAGGAACTTGAAACTCTCAACCTGCTCCATTATAGCCCCGTCGATGAGAATGGGGGAGTGCTCAGTCCTCCTTTTCATGTAGTCCACAATCATCTCGTTTGTCTTGGTCACATTGAGGAAGAGGTTGTTGTCCTTGCTCCACACGGTCAGGTCTCTGACCTCCTCCCTATAGGTTGTCTCATCGTTGTCAGTGATCAGGCCTACCACTGTTGTGTCATCAGAAAACTTAATGATGGTGTTGGAATTGTACCTGGCTATGCAGTCCTGAGTGAACAGGAAGTACAGGAGGGGACTGAGCGCACACTCCTAAGGGGCCCCTGTGTTGAGGATCAGCGTGGCGGAAGTCTCGTATCCAATTGCAGAGGGAGGTGTTTAGTCCCAGGGTCCTTAGCTTAGTGATGAGTCTTGAGGGCACTATTGTGTTGAACACTGAGCTGTAGTCGATGAACAGCATTTTTCACATTTTTCAGTATGGTGTTCCTTTTGTCCAGGTGGAAAAAGCAGTGTGGAGTGCAATATAGATTGCATCATCTGTGGATCTGTTGGTGAGGTATGCAAATTGGAGGGGGTCTAGAATTGCATCATCTGACTGGAGTGCTGTTGTCATTTAGGCAGGTTACTTTAGTGTTCTTGGGCACAGGGACTATGATGGTCTGCTTGAAACATGTTTTGGAGACTCAGGGAGTCTGTCAGGGTTTCTGTTCGTTAATGGTGTCTGGCCTTGCGGCCTTGTGAATGTTGACATGTTTAACCTGCCTTGACCAGCCTCAAGCTCATTACCATAACGCACTTCGATTTCTAAAAATCGAAATGAAATGAAATAAATATGCTATCCTCAGATCAACAATCCTGAGATTTTCAAAATATGCTTTAGAACCAGAGAAAATCAATAATTTGTGGTGGTGATAGCTAGCTTAGCATTTAGTCATTTAGGCAGGTTACTTTACCTTTGAAGAACTGTTCTTGAGGAGACTCTCAGTTACAGGGACTAAAGATGATGGTCTTACTATGCATTTGGCTACCGCTTGAAACATGTTTTTTTCCGTGTATTACAGACTTTTGGAAATGAGGTTGTTCTCAACATGTACAGTGAAGACACCACACAGACACCGTTGCCAGTTCTTCCAATGATATGCATGCTGCAGAGTACACATCCTGCTAATCAGTCTGGCCTTGCGGCCTTGTGAATGTTGACATGTTTAAAGATGTTACTCACATTGGCTACGGAGAGCGTGATCATCCAGAACAGCTGATGCTCTCATGCATGTTTCAGTGTTACTTGCCTCGAAGCGAGCATAGAAGTTTTTCAGCTCGTCTGGTAGGCTTGTGTCACTGGGCAGCTCTCGGCTGTGCTTCCCTTTGTAGTCTTTAATGGTTTGCAAGCCCTGCCACATCCAGCGAGCATCGGAGCCGGTGTAGTACGATTCATTCTTAATCTTTTATTGACCCTTTGCTTGTTTGATGGTTTGTCGGTGGGCACAGCAGGATTTCTTATAAGCTTCCGGGTTAGAGTCACGCTACTTGAAAGCGGCAGCTCTACCCTTTAGCTCAGTGTGAATGTTGCCTGTAATCCATGGATTCTGGTTGGGGTATATATGTTGTAGGTTATATTCTGTCACCAATGGTTTGTTTTATTTATTTTTTACAATTTGTTTTTCCATGGTACATAATCAAACATATTTCAATATCTTACATTGTTAATAGATATTGCTTTCCTACCCCCTCTTCCATGTTTGGTGAATTCACCAACCAGACCAACAAGACTGCCATAGGCAAGTCTTTTGATACCAGGAAGGGTGGGAGAACAACCTGAAGGTAATTATCTTTGCAAACAACATCAGAATCCAGGCTGAGTATGGAAATTAGCCGCAGCTGTTGACTGAGGTAAACGATGCAATTGTACATAAAAATTATTGCATATATGTAGTCTTTCAAATTTGTGATTGAGTTAGTGTTCTTGTTTGTCAATTGCTATTTTTTTTTGAATATCGTACTCAGATCACTGAGACCTCACCTGATGTGGGTTTCAGGCACGGACTGAGATTGCCCGCTGTTAATTTATTTTGTAACACTGCACTAATCCATCAAATGTTCTCCTGTGTGTTTGCTTGTTTACGTCTCTCTCTCCTACCCTGTTCCCTATAACTCTGCTCTTGTTCTCCAGGAGTTAAGTGTTCCGCCCAAAACCCAGACGTGGATCCACCTGATGTCCTCCTTTACAAACCACCCTCCTACTTTTCATTACATCATCTACAGCTACTGTTGTTGTTGTCGTTGTCTGCTAAGAAAGTTATTGCTCTATCATACTGGGCTCATAATATAATGAGATACACAGATTAACTAAAAAACACTAGCACTACAAACACAGAACAAAGAGAGCAGCAGTGCCTGGACTGTGCAGTCTCACTCTTCAGGTCCCCCTTCGGAGGCTGGCTGCCTGTTGAGAACAAGTGACAGGTATAATTCCACACACCATAATTCAGAATTTTAGTCTATGATTGCCATGTGATTGTACAACAAACCTGTGAAAATAAAATAATAACTGTAACAAAAACTATCAAAGTTAATGTATTAAAATATTAAATATTGGCAGGTTGGTTTTCACAGCTGTTTCACAAGGTTTTCATTATTGTAAGTTGTATGGTATTTATTTGTTCCACATTATTCATTGTTGTATCCTAGGATCTACAATAAACACAGTTGAAGTCGAACGTTTACATACATCTTAGCCAAATACATTTAATGGCTTAAGACAACAAAGTCAGGGTATTGGAGTGGCCATCACAAAGCCCTGACCTCAATCCTATAGAAAATTTGTGGGCAGAACTGAAAAAGTGTGTATGAGCAAAGAGGCCTACAAACCTGACTCAGTTATATCAGCTCTGTCGGGAGGAATAGGCCAAAATTCACCCAACTTATTGTGGGAAGCTTGTGGAAGGCTACCTGAAACATTTAACCCAAGTTAAACAATTTAATGGCAACCAAATACGAATTGAGTGTATGTACACTTGAAAGAAATAAAAGCTGAAATATATAATTCTCTCTACTATTATTCTGACATTTCACATTCTTAAAATAAAGTGTTGATCCTAACTGACCTAAGACAGGGAATTTTTACTAGGATTAAATGTCAGTCATTGTGAAAAACTGAGTTTAAATGTATTTGGCTAAGGTGTATGTAAACTTCTGACTTCAACTGTATGTAATAATAGTAGAATGTTATGAACTGACACTGAATCGTAGCAGCTAACTACTAGCTATGTAGTAGCTTCTATGTAGGTGTCAGCAATTTCTTTTCATTTCACCTTTATTTAACCAGGTAAGCTAGTTGAGAACAAGTTCTCATTTGCAACTGCGACCTGGCCAAGATAAAGAATAGCAGTTCGACAGATACAACAACACAGAGTTACACATGGAATGATCAAAACATACAGTCAATAATACAGTAGAAAAAAAAACAAGTCTATGTACAGTGAGTGCAAATTAGGACAAATAAGGGAGTTAAGGCAATAAATAGGCCATGGTGGCGAAGTAATTACAATATGGCAATTAAACACTGGAATGGTTGATGTGCAAAAGATTGATGTGCAAGTAGAGACACTGTGGTGCAAAAGGAGCAAAATAAATAAATACAGTATGGGGATGAGGTAGATAGATGGGCTGTATACAGATGGGCTATGAACAGGTGCAGTGATCTGTGAGCTGCTCTGACAGCTGGTTCTTAAAGCTAGTGAGGGAGATGGGAATCTCCAGCTTCAGTGTTTTTTGCAGTTAGTTCCAATCAGTGGCAGCAGAGAACTGGAAGGAAATGCGACCAACGGAGGAGTTGGCTTTTGGGGTGACCATTGAGATATACCTGCTGGAGCGTGTGCTACGAGTGGGTGCTGCTATGGTGACCAGCGAGCTGAGATTGGGCGGGGCTTTACCTAGCAGAGACTTGTTGATTACCTGAAGTCAAGGATCGGTAGAGTTTTACAGTCTAGCCAGACACCTAGGTATTTGTAGTTGTCCACGTATTCTAAGTCAGAGCCATCCAGAGTAGTGATGCTGGATGGGCGGGCAGATGCGGGCAATGATCGGTTGAATAGCATGCATTTAGTTTTATTTGCCTCTTGAAGCTAGGGGGCACTATTTTTATGTTTGGAAAAATAACGTTCCCAAAGTAAACGGCCTATTTCTCAGGACCAGATGCTAGAATATGCATATAATTGACAGATTAGGATAGAAAACACTAAAGTTTCCAAAACTGTCAAAATATTGTCTGTGAGTATAACAGAACTGATATTGCAGACGAAACCCTTGGAAAAATCAAACCAGGAAGTGGCTTCTACTTTGACAAATTCATGTTCCATAGCCTCCTATTGCTCCATGTAAAGGGTTATTAACCAGATTCCTTTTCCTATCGCTTCCTCAAGGTGTCAACAGTCTTCACATATAGTTTCAGGCTTTTATGTTGAAAAACTAGCCAGAACGATAATATCGCGTCAAGTGTTCGCATGAGTTTTGCTCACGCAACAGAGTTTGGGCAGACATTGCCGTTCCCTCCTACTGAACAAGACCGTTGCGGTTGATATATTATCGATTTTATATATATATATTTATTTATCCCGTTTTCTCCCCAATTCCGTGGTATCCAATTGTTTTTTTTAGTAGCTACTATCTTGTCTCATCGCTACAACTCCCGTACGGGCTCGGGAGAGACGAAGGTTGAAAGTCATGCGTCCTCCGATACACAACCCAACCAAGCCACACTGCTTCTTAACACAGCGCGCATCCAACCCGGAAGCCAGCTGCACCAATGTGTCGGAGGAAACACTGTACACCGCCACAGGAGTCGCTGGTGCGCGATGAGACAAGGATATCCCTACCGGCCAACCCCTCCCTAACCCGGATGATGCTAGGCAAATTGTGCGTCACCCCACGGACCTCCCAGTCGTGGCCGGGTACGACAAAGCCTGGGCACGAACCCAGAGTCTCTGGTGGCACAGCTGGCGCAGCAGTACAGCACCCTTAACCACTGCGCCACCCGGGAGGCTCAATTATATATTTTAAAAACAACCTGACGATTGATTATAAAAAAAACATTTGACATGTTTCTGTGGACATTACGGAAACTATTTGGAATTTGTCGTGACCACTCTTTCCGGTGGATTTCTGAACAACGCGGCAAAAACAAACAGAGGTATTTTGGATATAAAAATAATCTTTATGGAACAAAAGGAACATCTATTGTGTAACTGGGAGTCTCGTGAGTGAAAACATCCGAAGATCATCAAAGGTAAAAGATTCATTTGATTGCTTTTCTGATTTCCGTGACCGAGCTACTTGATGCTAAGTGTACTTCATGTTTTGTCGAGCGATCGATAAACTTACGCAAACGCTTGGATTGCTTTCGCTGTAAAGCATCATTTTAAAATCTGACACGAAAGGTGGATTAACAAAAGGCTATGCTGTGTTTTCCTATATTTCACTTGTGATTTCATGAATATAAATATTTGTAGTAATATTTATTGAATGTAGCGCTATGCTATTCAGCGGTTGTTGGTGACAATTATCCCGTTAACGCGATTGCAGCCATAATAAGTTAAGGACGAATGTTTTCAGTTGATGCCAAACAAGTTTGATCGGATTTAAATCAGGAGACCTACATGTAGAGATTTAACAAATATTTGTAGAAATACTGTAGACCTACCAAAGGTGTTGTAGGTCTTTTATTTATTTATTTTTAGTTAGCTTTATTTTATTACATAAAGTTCTACTTACTCTGCTGGTGTCTTGACCCAGTGTATGCCCTCATTTGCAATGCAAACCCGGGCGGCAGTGTGTTTTGGGTCATTGTCTGCAATTGGAGAAGAAAAAATAATTTAACCTAACAGCCAAAATTAGGTACAATAATAGAAATATACATGTAAATAGGCCTTAACGTTAAAAACATATTGCTATAATCCCACCTTGAAAGAAACAATGTGTATCCAGAAACACCTCTCTGACATAGGGTCCAGCATATCTCTTAATGATTTCTTCCTCAAAGAAATCTCGAGCCATGATACCTGAAAAAGGAGGCAAGAGTGAATTATTGTGGAACACATAACAGTCCGTGAGTTGTAGGCTACAATATTTTATGTACCTTTTGCTTTGTAAATAACCAAACTTAACATAAAAAATCAAATATGGGCCTGGTCTCTGGCGAGAAATTGCCCCCCCCTGCAAATGGAGTTTGAGGGGATGCTTGGCACTCGGCTTGCTTGATCTTCCTCCTATTTTTCAGCAGCAATTTTGAGCAAATTGCTCAAGGGCCACGGTTGATTCATCTGTGAAGATGACATTATTGAATATCTCCCAGCTTTGATCCATGCTTGGGCCTGCAGGACTCGAAGTTCTTTGTTTGTCAGACGAATCATTGCGTCAAAACTAGAGAACAGTATAAAACAAGCGAACACACATGGTTAATGTTCTGATAATAAAAAAAATATTTAAAAAATATATATATATAAAACATTTCTTACCGAGCATTTACATAATGCCAAGCAAGTTTCTACAACTGTCTTCTGGCTGTAATTAGAGTGATGTTGATGTCGTGCAGTGATACCAGAATATTACAGATTGCCTTTGCCGATCGCTCATTTATTTACAAAGTAGTGAGAATGTCTCACCCCATGTTCAAGAATTTCATTTTTCTTGCTCACTCTAGGTTAAATGAAAAATAAATCTCCAAAATATTGTTACTTTTTAAACAAAGTGATTATTATTATTAATTCATTTAAAATTATATAATAGCCCCTTAGAATCTGTGAGAATATCTAAGAATATCTAACTGAAAATGCCCCTTAGATATTCATTTAGAATCATCCAATCCTCTAACTGTAATTGTTGGCGGAGAGTCACATCATTGAAAAAAACATTTTTAGATATACTGTAGGCCTACCATAGGCAAAATGAGTCTTACAAGTGTTGAGTAATGTGCTGTTAAAAATGGTGTAAGTCTTATTTATTTAAAGAGCATATTGAAGTTAGAAGCAAAAGCCTACAACCATTTTAGCACTGTTTCACGCTGCTCTGAGGCAAGAATGGGGACTGGTCTTGATAAATCAATGAGATTTTTATTTTCACTTAATCTCCGTTTGTGTATTGGTTAGACTAGAATTAGAAAATGAGGGTGCAGAAATATTATCCTCTTAGTGTATATTTTGTTTACATAGCCAAGTCAGTTAAGAACAAATTCTTATTGAGGGTTTTGTTTTTAATTTTTCTCTGAAATCAATCCCATATACCATGTTATTACAACAATGGTTTTAAATTATCTGTTAATGCCAATACGGAGGACTATCAAATGCTTCTCAAAGATGTCCTCTGGTGGTCAAACTAGCACTAACTTGCATTAACAGAAAAAATGGCTGACAATTAGATAACGTGCCACAGAATGTTGCAGCAGCCCACAAGTTGTGCTGCAGCATGTCGCAACTTACAGGAGGAACCACTGAATAGGGGTCTGGTCAAAAGTAGGATGTAAAAAACTACAATGTTCTTCTGTTTCTAAGTAGTCCATATATATCCTCTGTCCCCATGCTCATTCAGATAATTAATTACTAATTACATGTCTTTTCTGGCTGTAAGATTCATTTTGGGAAGTAAACGTGTTCAACAGTGTCTGCGATTGGTCTTATGGTTCGTGCCAATGGCGCCGTCCCCAGAACACATAATATACCAGTGTTGATGTGTGGTGGGGCACTTCTGACACACTCCTCTCCAACCTTTCCTGTCTCTCTCCAACTGTCTATGTATCCCATAAAATACATCAAATGGTCAAACAGAAGAAGTAATGTTTTTAGTTATTCCAAGGTACACACCTTGATTAGGATGATAGAACTCCTAATAAATACAAAACGGAATTATTTCTATGTAGCCTACACTTTCTCCGGCTGAACTTCTAACACAAGTGGGGCGGTGGCTTCATGACAATTCTCATAATGTTCAACAATTTGACAGATCCAACACAGTTCCACCTCAGACATCCAGAAAGGTCTATCTGCAGACCGTGTTTACTACATGCCACACCCACTACTTGCTGCATCCACTTCTCATCACTTACTACAGCTAGCTAGCTAGGACACTAGCACACAGTGTCCTTCACCCCCGCCAGCCAAACACTGCTTTCCTGCAGTTATTTTAACATTACAGCAAGGGTAATCACTACCCAGTAGTGCACTAGTGCCACGCAAGTGTTTGTTTTGTTGTTTTTTTACAACTTCATTTAACTAGGCAAGTCCGTTAAAATTCTTATTTTCAATGACAGCCTAGGTGGGTTAACTGCCTTGTTCAGGGGCAGAATGACAGATTTTTACCTTGTCAGCTCTGGGATTCAATCTTCCAACCTTTCGGTTATATGTCCAACGATCTAACCACTAGGCTACCTGCCACCACATTGGCTACACTAGCTAGCTACTTCCCTCACTGTAACGTGAAAGGGGGGGGGCTGATCCATTAAACAAAGTTCAAGTCTTTTTCCCTACATAGCTCTACTTTCAACCCATGCAAGTGTTTGTGTGCAGGTGGTTGACATGATTCAGTGTTTGAATTTCTGGTCGCTACCAAATGTATCTTTTATCCTTCATCTGAAAAGAGGCGAGAGCTGTTTTTCCACCACCAATGCAGTTGTCATTTTGTCCCCAGGCTTACAAATCACTGTGGCTCTGGAAAATATACTCCATTAGGATCCAACTCTGAGTAAAATCAATGCATGACTTATCAAATGAAACGGGGGGATTGAGGGGGTAATCACCTGGCAAACGCTGCTGAAATTGTAATTATCTTTAGCGCACACATCCACACACCGCACAGATTGAGGAGACCAAACTACTTGTAACAAGGTGTTTGTTTGGATTCAAGGGGGGGTTTCTAAAAAAAAAAACTCTGTGCCTATGTTTTCTTAATCCGGCCCTGCGCTAGAGACATGATGTTGTCGTCATCATCTCACAAGTGTCAGATGCAGTAGCCTTGTGGTTAGAGTGTCCGCCCAGATATTGGAAGGTTGAGGTCTCTATCCCCAGTCGAGTTTTCCTGGCTACCCAGTCTCCTTGCTCTGGCCAAAGTCTACGCCACGCCTACAGACGTTAGTTTCTTCTACGCAATGAGTCTCGATCTGAATACCACCCAGACCTCCTTCACTGAAAGAGAACACATTCAGGGCCGTCTGATTTGTCCAGAAACTGATGGGTCTAATATTAAACGTAATATTAAATCTAACGTCACATCTAACCAAACCAACTGTGCTGAAAGATGTGAGCATTAGATCCAATACTACCCTCAACCAGAGGACCGGGACACTTACAATACAATTGTCGATCACTCTTTTAAGACTATTGCTCCCCCTGCTGCTTAAATTGTGATATCACTTGATTTTACAAAAATGGCCTCATCTTTACTTAAATAAACAACATGATGAAATGATAACTTCACAATATTGACTATGTACTTATTTGTTTCTTTGGGACTTATTGCAACAGGCATCACTTGGCACCATTGGGACCAGGAAGTTACCAATTGTGTAAGGTCTTTGAAGTACAGTGCCTCCAGAAAGTATTCACTCTTGACTTGTTGCACATTTTGTCATGTTTTCAGCCTGAATTTAAAATGGATTAAATTGAGATTTTGTGTCACTAACCTACACACAATACGCCATAATGTCAAAGTGGAATTATGTTTTTAGACATTTTTTGAAATTAATAAATAATGAAAAAATGAAATGTCTTGATTAAATAAGTATTCAACCCCTTTGTTAAAGTATGCCTGAATAAGTTCAGCGGTAACATTTTTACAAGTCACATAATAAGTTGCATGGACTCACTCTGTGTGCAAAAATAGTGTTTAACATGGTTTTTGAATGACTACTAATTTCTGTACCCCACACATACAATTATCTGAAAGGTCCCTCAGCCGAGCAGGGAATTTCAAACACAGATTCAACCACAAAGACCAGGGAGGTTTTTCCAATGCCTCACAAAGAAGGACACCTATTGATAGATAGGACCATCTGTTTTGTCATGTATGAGTCTGTAATTCATTGTGTTTCCATGGGCTAATAGCAGTAAGGCCAACTTCAATGAATCACCAAATAATTTTGTATATATTTTTTTAATACCTAAACTGGTCCTAAATCAAATAGTTAAATGATACTTGGTATGACCATCTTAAAACAATTCCAGGATGAGTTTTTAGTATAAAAATACATGGAATTGTATTATATTTATTTTTTATTTAACCTTTATTTAATTAGGCAAGTCAGTTAATTAAGAACAAAATCTTATTTACAATGATCGCCTACCACAGCCAAAGCCAAAACCAAACCCGGACGATGCTGGGCCAATGGTGTGCCGTCTAATGGGTCTCCCGGTCACAGCCGGCTGTGACACAGCCTGGGATCGAACCCGGGTCTTTAGTGACGCCTCAAGCACTGCGATGCAGATTCACCTTTCAGCAGGACAATAACCTAAAACACAAAGCCAACTATGCACTGGAGTTGCTTACCAAGACAACATTGAATGTTACTGAGTGGCTTAGTTCCAGGTTCGACTTAAATCGGCTTGAAAATCTATGGCAAGACATGAACATGTCTGTCTAGCAATAATCAACAACCAACTTGACGGAGTTTTCAGAATTTTAAAAAGAAAAATGATTTAAAAAATTGTATAATCCAGGTGTGCAAAGTACTTAGACTTACACAGAAAGACTAATGTAGCTCATTTGGTAGAGCATGGCGCTTGTAACGCCAGGGTAGTGGGTTCGTTTCCCGGGACCACCCATACGTAGAATGTATGCACACATGTCTGTAAGTCGCTTTGGATAAAAGCGTCCGCTAAATGGCATATATATTATTATTATATTATTATTATATTAACCAATCACTGCCAAAGTTGACTAACATGTATTGACTGAGGGGTGTGAATACTTATGTACAGTGGATTCAGAAATTATTCAGACCCCTTGACTTTTTTCACTTTTTTTTACATTACAGCCTTATTACAAAATTGATTTAAAAAAAACATTTTACTCAGCAATTTACACACATGACAAAGCAAAAAAAAGTATTTCTACATTTTTGAAAATGTATAAAAAACCAGAAATACCTTATTTACATAAGTATTCAGACCCTTTGCTATGAGACTTGAAATTTAGCTCAGGTGCATCCAGTTTCCATTGATCATACTTGAAATGTTTCGACAGCGTGATTGGAGTACACCTGTGTTAAATTCAATTGATTGGGCATGATTTGGAAAGCCACACACCTGTCCATATAAGGACCCACAGTTGACAGTGTATGTCAGAGCAAAAACCAAACCATGAGGTCAAAGGAATTGTCCGTAGAGCTCCGAGACAGGATTGTGTCAAGGCACAGATCTGGGGAAGGGTACCAAAACATTTCTGCGGCATTGAAGGTCCTCAAGAACACAGTGGCCTCCATCATTCTTAAATGGAATGGCCGCACAGCCAAAGAGAGCAATCGGGGGCGGCAGGCAGCCTAGTGGTTAGAGCATTGGGCTAGGAACCAAAAGGTTGCTAGATCAAATCCCTGAACTGACAAGGTAATAATCTGTCATTCTGACCCTGAACAAGGCAGGTAACACACTGTTCATGTCATTGTAAATAAGAATTTGTTCTTAACTGACTTGCCTACATACATAAAGGTAAAATAAAAACATCAGGGAGAAGGGCCTTGGTCAGGGAGGTGACCAAGAACCTGATGGACACTCTGACAGAGCTCCAGAGTGCCTCTGTGGAGATGGGAGAACCTTCCAGAAGGACAACCATCTCTGCAGTACTCTTATAATCAGGCCTTTATGATAGAGTGGCCAGACAGAAGACACTCTTCAGTAGAAGGCACATGACAGCCCACTTGGTGGAGTATGCCAAAAGGCACCTAAAGGACTCTCCGACCATGGGAAACAAGACCACAGACCAGCCTGATTGCCAAGCATCACATCTGGAGGAAACCTGGCATCATCCCTATGGTGAAGCATGGTGGTGGCAGCATCAGCGGCAGTGACTGGGAGTCTAGTCAGGATCTAGCGAATGATGAACGGAGGAAAGTCCAGAGAGACCCTTGATGAAAACCTGCTCCGGAGCTCTCAAGACCTCAAAATTAGGCGAAGGTTCACCTTCCAAAATGGCAACAACCAAGACAATGCAGGAGTGGCTTTGGGACAAGTCTCTGAATTCCCTTGAGTGGCCCAGCTAGAGTCTGAACTCGAACCCGATCGAAAATCTCTGGAGTGACCTGAAAATAGCTGTGCAGCTAGACTCGAGGCTGTAATCATTGCCAAAGGTGCTCCAAAAAAGTACTGAGTAAAGGGTCTGATGTACAGTGCCTTGCGAATGTATTCGGCCCCCTTGAACTTTGCGACCTTTTGCCACATTTCAGGCTTCAAACATAAAAATATAAAACTGTATTTTTTTGTGAGGAATCAACAACAAGTGGGACACAATCATGAAGTGGAACGACATTTATTGGATATTTCAAACTTTTTTAACAAATCAAAAACTGAAAAATTGGGCGTGCAAAATTATTCAGCCCCTTTACTTTCAGTGCAGCAAACTCTCTCCAGAAGTTCAGTGGCAAAAGGTCGCAAAGTTCAAGGGGGCCGAATACTTTCGCAAGGCACTGTACATGTGATATTTCAGATTTACATTTTTTCAAACTTAGCAAAAATGTCTAATCTTGTTTTTGCTTTGTCATTATGGGGTATTGTGTGTAGATAGATGTATGAGGGGGAAAACAATTTAATCCATTCTAGAATAAGGCTGTAACAAAATGTGAAACATTTCAAGGGGTCCAAATACCTTCCTATATTTCTGTATATATATTTTTTTGTATTTGCAAAAATGTCTAAAAACATGTTTTTACTTCATTGTATTGTGTATTGTGTGTAGATGGGTGAGAAAAAACATACATTTAATAAATGTTGAATTCAAGCTGTAACACAACGAAATATGCAATAAGTCAAAAGGTATGAATACTTTCTGAAGGCACTGTAAATACAAGAAAGCAGCCATTGCTATCTTGTAGCTTCCTAGTAAATACCAGGTACATACCAGACAAATTCTGCACTGTAAAATAAAGTGCTATCCAAATTATGTTCTGCTCTACACTTTAGCACTTTACATAAAGGAATACATAGGTAATAACATATTACAACTGTGTTAAATAGTTGTAATAACCTACTGGTCTTCATTATACCCATATTAAATGCCTTGTAAGAGATCATTTTTTAAAACACTGTTTCATGGAAATAACAATTTTTCACATTAAAGTGGTAATCTGCAGTTTCTACATCCATTTTTGGACTTTGAAAGTAATTATACACTACCGGTCAAAAGTTTTGGAACACCTACTATTTTAAGGGTTTTTCTTTACCTTTACTATTTTCTACATTGTAGAATAATATTGAAGACATCAAAACTTTGGCTTAACTCATATGGAATAATGTAGTAACCAAAAAAGTGTTAAATAATATATTTTATATTTGAGATTCTTCAAATACCCACCCTTTGGCTTGATGACAGCTTTGCACACTCTTGGCATCCTCTCAACCAGCTTCATGAGGTAGTCACCTGGAATGAATTTCATTAACAGGTGTGCCTTCTTAAAAGTTCATTTGTGGATTTTTTTTATTCTTAATGCATTTGAGCCAATCAGTTGTGTTGTGACAAGGTAGGGGGGTATACAGAAGCTAGCCCTATTTGGTAAAATACCAAGTCCATATTATGTAAGAACAGTTCAAATAAACAAAGAGACATGACAGTCCATCTTTACTTTGAGACACGAAGGTCAGTCAAAATGGAAAAGTTCAAGAACTTTGTAAGTTTCTTCAAGTGCAGTCACAAAAACCATCAAGCGCTGTGATGAAACTGGCTCTCATGAGGACCGACACAGGAATGGAAGACCCTCAGTTACCTCTGCTGCAGAAGATACTGTCAAGTCCTGACCTTAGAGATCCTTATTTATTCTCTATGTTTGGATTGGTCAGGGTGTGACTCAGGTGGGAAAATCTATGTTTTCTATTCTTTTGTTGTTTTTTTCCGAGTGTGGTTCCCAATCAGAGGCAGCTGTCTACCGTTGTCTCTGATTGGGGATCATATATAAGTTGTATTTTTCCGTTTGGGTTTTGTGGGGTGTTATTTTCTGTTTAGTGTCTGTGCCTGACGGAACTGTGTGCTTTCATTTTAGGATTTGTTATTTTTGTTTGAGTGTTTCCTGAAAATTAATATCATGACCACTTTCAACGTGGCGCTTTGGTCCACTCTTCCTTCCACCGACAACGAGCGTTACAGATACGTTCATTTGTTACCTGCCTCAGAAATTGCAGCCCGAATAAATGCTTCACAGAGTTCAAGTAACAGACACGTCTCCATATCAACTGTTCAGAGGAGATTGTGTGAATCAGGCCTTCATGGTAGAATTGCTGCAAAGAAACCACTACTAAAGGACAACAATAAGAGGAGACTTGCGTGAGCCAAGAAACATGAGCAACGGATATTAACCAGATGGAAATTTGTCCTTTGTTCTGGATTTTTGCAAATGTTTTAAAAATAAAACAAGTCAGAGCGAAATGGTAGAATGCAGATGAAGCAGACATTGAACAACACACCATTTCTCCAATATATTAATAATCTCTTGTCAATGTATGGCCAGCTTCAGCCAAGGGAGGATTTTCACCCTTAGAATCTTCACCCATTTGATCTTCCTGTGATGGGATTTTCGAGGGACCTTCAGCTATGGGATCTTCAGTCGTAGGATCCTCAGCGAAGAGACCTTCACCCATCGGATCTTCCATCGTGGGATCTTTAGTCTGGGGACCTCCGTCTTGTGGAGGTCTTCAGTCATTATGTGGGAATCTTCAGCCATTGCATCTTCAAGTCTGGTTGCATCACCATTCATGGTACCTTCATCTGTAAGGACACATGACAAAAGCTTTTCAAATAACTTTGAATGCTTCTTCTGTCAGCACCAACAGAGAAACAGTCCGAAGCGAAAGAGCCATGGTCCTAGTGAGCCTAGTGAGCTGGGAGAGAGAGACAAGACAACTCAGTTAACTTCAGTTAACTTCAGTTCAGCTTTTTTAGTTCTATTCCACTCATTTTAATTAAAAACACTCACAGAAAGGTACTTAATTGTCACCCAGAAATGATTTGATATTGAGATAAAAATGGCTGCATTGGACCTTTAATATGTCCTGAGGCTCATGGTATTGATATAATGTGTAAATAATAGTGTAATGAGACATTAGGCCATCATTGTAAATAAGAATTTGTTCAAAACTAAGTTGTCTAGTTGTCTAGTTAAAAAAAGGTTAAATAAAATAAAGATTTCCGATGCAAATAATTGTATCACTTCCCAGGATGAGTCCTCAATTCATCTCATTGCTTTCCCACAAAAAAACTCTGGATGTGTCCCAAATCGCACCATATTCCCTGTATGGTGCACTACCCATAGGGCTCTGGTCTAAAGTAGTGCAATATAAATGGAAAAGGATGCCATTTGTGACGCCCCCTACAGGTGATAAAGGGTCAGACTCTGGGAACCCAAACCCTAGACTGCTTGGTGTTGTAGCATAGTCAGTGCCACCATGGCTGTGTCTCGCTCTGTCACCTTTCTCAGGCCAGTGTCAATGATCACACCCTACCATTTCACACACTTACCGGGCCAGTCACTCCTCTAGCACAGGTTCACACTTGCAGTCAGCCACACTTTCCAAATGTACAGTACAAGCTTATCCAGAATGAACAGAATAAACGTTTACATACACCTTAGCCAAATACATTTAAACTCAGTTTTTCACAATTCCTGACATTTAATCCCAGTAAAAAATCCTTCCAAATGTTGCTGTCAGGTTGGAGACTAAACGTGCCACTTGCAAGGAAAAATTGCCTAAATAAATCCTTCATCCTCTTTGTTGTGACAATCCTAAATAAGAGTCTGCTGAGCATGTTAAATGTTCAATGTGTGTCATGCTATATGTACGTTTTATGTCTGCTTTTATCTTATTACCCTGCAACCCAGTGCCAAAAACAAATTTCCATTTATTGCAAACCTTATGGACAAAAAAATGGTCTCATCTTTGATGAAACTTTACTGTAATACAATGTAGGCACATTCAGTGTTGTACATTATTCACCCCTGAAGGTGTGCATTCTTCACACCAGTGCAGGCAGGGCAGCAACATCCGAAAACCAGTGGACCTCTTACCCTGGGAAGGAATCGACGGACCTAGAGGTCGAAGAGTTCACCATGTTAGCTTGACGTAAGAGTTAAAAATAACATATTCTAACGAGAGAGAGAGAGAGAGAGAGAGAGAGAGAGAGAGAGAGAGAGAGAGAGAGAGAGAGAGAGAGAGAGAGAGAGAGAGAGAGAGAGAGAGAGAGAGAGAGAGAGAGAGAGAGAGATGGTTGTGACAGAGCTCCATCCTGGGCTCTATGGTTCATGCGGTCAAGCCTAAGGACCTGTACCACAAATGTCAGTGCCCTGGGTAGAGCCAGAACAATGCTCACAATATGGTGTATTTGGACAGTGACAATTGTTTTTGTTTCGTTTTTTGATGTTGTTATCACCATTACCAATAACAGGGGAGGTTAGCATTTTTGGGGGATATGATATTTATGCCTCTGCAACTTGCTCACTCATCATTATTCACAATTCATTCATGATTTATTGTAAATAAGAATACCAGTAGAATGTGTTTCTAAACACTTCTTGATGTGGATGCTACCATGATTACAGTTAAAGTGACTCGAAAATGACACAATATATTATTCACCATTCATTTCAATTGGGTACAAAATAATCTGAAACACAACCAAAACAAACTGCAAATGCATCCAACAAGTTTTTAGAATCACACGCTTGATGTAGTCATTGCGTGCTATGAATATGGGACCAAATACTAAACGTTTGACTACTCTAATACCTAAGTGAATTTGTCCAAGTACTTTTGGTTCCCTAAAATGGAGGGACTATGTTACCATAGTCATGGTTGGTCCTTATGATTCAAGGTTTCAGAAAGGGATAGGGCATCCCTGTATCATTTAACCTCCCATAACAGAACTCCATTGTAATACGTTATCAAAATATGTCCTGTGTCGGATCTATTTCTATGCACTCCTCAATAACAGGTCATCAGGTCAATGCAGTGTGCAGTGCATGCGCCAGTCCCTGGTTCACCCAGAGCTGCCTTTGCTTTCACCGCTGGAGGTGTGTAAACTTCACACCCAACTATACCATCATTTGATTATGACCACAGAGTGGGTTCCCAGTTCCCACCGGAAGACCCAACACTTCACCCTGGGAACGACTTTAGACAGAAGTTGAAAAGTTGTTCAGATAAGATACTCAGAAAAGTTCAGAAGTTTACAATTATGGTTCCATACAAGTTATTGCCTACATCACTTTGGTGACAAAGTCAAATCTAAAGGACACCTGGGTGTCACGGATTGGTAACGATTTAACATGTAGAATTGTTGGGAGAAAATGCCAGGTGATGTTCTGTGGTCAGAAGCGATAGGACGGCCAACCACTGTGTACCTGCTGCACACGGCTGACGAATTGTACGTGTTGGTTTGTTTCGCCTTTTGAATGAACCTAGAGGTAACCCATTAGAAAACCTGTTTGAAGATTGGAAAATAGACCTAAGAAATAACACATTTATTGTTACATAATAATAATTGTGTATTATTCTAGCAGACCATCTGTAGGCTACATGACCTATACACAATATAGCACAATATAGCACATTAGCGTGATTATATTAAGCTACTAAAACTGATAACCGACATGAATATCATCAGATTAGACAGTGAGTTCGTTTATGAAGTCATGATGTCTATGGGCATTGGTGTGCAGTGCATGCACCAGTCCCTGGCTCTACCAGAGTTGCCTTCACCCCTGGAGGTGTGTAAACTTCACACCCAACCATGCCAACACCCTGGAATACCACAGAGTGGGTTCCCAGTTCCATCAGGAAAACCAGCATCACTTCACCCTGGGAAAGACTGGCCAGAGGTTGACATATACCATTCAGGTTGTACTAGGGGACAAAGTGAAGTTGAAAATGAAGAGAGCAGTCCAAGAAACAAGTCCCATAAGAGTCCAGGTATTAAACCCAAGAAAACTTGTTTAAGATAAAATGACAGATAAAATATTGTTGGTTTATGCTGTTGTATTATTCACCATGATCTGACATGAACGTTTTTGCAATAGCTTGCGTTAGACTAGGCATACTATCACGGATAGCCTACATCAGGCATGGGTAACTGGCAGCCCGGCCTGTTGTAGGCATGCGGATCAATTTCCCACCAAAAATGTAACTCAAATTAGGAACATACTGTTGAAAGTTAGAATAGCAGAGTACACAAAGTTTAATTTGGAAATGTGGTTGTACATCAGCAGTTTTTCTCGTCACAGTGTCACTCAAGTAGCCCATGTTAGCTCTGACTGCATGTGTGGGTATGGTTGTAAATATGGATATGGGATCAAAGTTGCCCATCCCTGGCCTACATAAATATCAGGTCAGAGCGTACGTGGGAGAATGAAATCATGATCCAGCGCTTGCAGTGCTGAAAACGCCAGGCACTGAAGGTGTGCATTAAACACGCCTGGGAAAGCTGCACCCAAAACAATCGGAGTTAGCTTTTTAACACCAGTGAACATCACACTTAGAGGGTCTTCCCACTTCCTACAGTAAACTTTTCACAAAAATATGCTCGGCTACACATACTGCAATGCAAACTTGTGAACATGTCACATCTCGAAGGCTACCTCCGGGAGCACACGACACTCGTAAACAGTTGCCCCCCCTTTAAGCAGGGCAGATTAAACATAAATTACATTTCCCCCCAAAAAACAAAACTTGTTTTATTGAGTTTTTAGCAACAACAGAAAAATGTAATAGCCTGTAACTGAAACTGAAGCTGTAAAACTCAACAGTGTTTTTTTGTTTTTGTTGCTTGACTGCACTTAACTACCTGGTCCAGGCAAGAAGCAACCCCCCCACGGAATTATCAACATTTTCAATCATAATTCGCTTTTACCTCGTATAATGACTTCCATGATATTGATAAAATGGTTTGCCTGGTTTGTTCTAAGGTAACTTTTATGCACTAGCTTGTGTAAACCTAAAAGCTCCCGTCCAGCTATGGTACAGCTAAACGTTAGCATTCAGCTACAGTCAGCAGGTTTAGGTGATGATGCAGAAATGATTTTGTTTAGCTAGCTAGCTTGCTAGCTAACCTTACCTAGCCATGTAGCCTATTTTATTATATGAATGCCACTGTATGATAAGGTTACTGTACTTTTATATTAGTATGGGAGGAGTAAACGTCCATTATTGATATGCTAACATTACTTGATCACGAAGCATGTTGTTAGTTAGCTAGCTAGCAGGTGTTAGCTGTGCATTTTCAGCTAATTTAATGTGTACAGACAAGAAAATAAACCCTTTAATTGTCTGCACATGCTTGCGGATTGTTGTATTATTCCTGAGTGGAATATGGTTTGTTTGCATTATTCAATATTGGAATATGTTTCTGAAGAACAGTTGCTTGGATTGTTAAATAGCTAGTGGCTACTATGATATTTAAGGTCCATTTGAGCTGCGGACCAAGAATGTTGTGTTGCTAAACAAAGAAATGTAAGACAAGGATGTAATGTGAATTGAAAAGTGAATTGAAAAGTATAAATCTCTTTCGCCACTCCACTCCTCAGACTCTCCTTCATCTCTCATAGTGAAACCGTACACTTTGTAGACATTTTTCCTATCCGTGGGGAAATATCTACAGAGGTTGAAAAGTTAAACTTCTTAGTTCATCAAAGTTCCGTAGGTCAGTATCCTACAATAAATAGCCTACAATAAATAAAGCAATAAATATTAGTCCGACTTCAATGAAAAATGTGTTGTTGGCAACCCATAGTAGGTTACAAGCCTCATGGGTAAGAAGTGTGTAGCCTCAGGAAGCTACACTCAGTTTATTAGATACACCATCACGTACATGAAAATGGTACGATCCTACAGACAGTGAGTCACATTGCAGTGGCTTGCTATATAAAGCAAGCAGACAAGCATCGAGACATTCAGTTACTGTTAGATTGAACATTAGAATGGGCAAAACGGGGGACCTAAGTGACTTTGAGCATGGTGCCAGGCACGCCGGTTCCGGTATCTTAGAAATGGCCAGCCTCCTGGGCTTTTAATGCACGATAGTGTCTAGGGTTTACCAAGAATGCTACGACAAACAAAATGGATACTGTCAGCGGCAGTCCTGGGGGCGAAAACAGCTTGTTGATGAGAGAGGCCGAAGGAAAATGGCAAGAATCGTGCAAGCTGACATGCGGGCCACAAACAGGCAAATAATGAGGCAGTATAACACACAACTCGTCGGTCCTTGTCACAGATGTGTTATTTGAGCAGATGACCACACTGGGTTTCACTCCTATCAGCTAAAAACAAGAACAAGTGGATCCAATGTGCATGCGATCACCAACACTGGACAATTGAGGAGTGGAAAAACATTGCCTGGTCTGACGAATCCTGGTTACTGTTGCGTCATGTTGATGGCAAAGTTAGAATTTGGAGTAAGCAGCATGTGTCCATGGCCCCATCCTGCCTGGTGCCCCATCCTGCCTGGTGTCCTTGTTGGGGAATGGTGGCAATGGTGTAATGGTGTGGGGAATGTTTCATGTCACACGTTGGGTCCCTTGATACCAATTGAGCCACACCTTGTAGAATCCACGCCCTGAATGATTCAGACTGTTCTGGAGGGCAAAGGGGGGTCCTAATAATTTGGTCGTTGAGTGTATGTCCGTGAAAGGTCCTGTTATTCACAAGTATGCCTGAAAATTCTAACAGGTATCCCTTAGAATTAGTAAATAACAAATATTATTGTTGTTTTACAATTGAATGTTAAACAGGTTAGCCAACAACATGTAACTATGGTTTGCACAACCCTATTATTCCTATTTGCAACAATATGCCTAGTCGGTTGTGTATTTGTGACTGTTAGGTTGATATGTAATATATTCTATAATAATATAATAATATATATGCCATTTAGCAGACACTTTTATCCAAAGCGACTTACAGTCATGTGTGCATACATTCTACGTATGGGTGGTCCTGGGAATCGAACCCACTACCATAGCGTTACAAGCGCCATGCTCTACCAACTGAGCTACAGAAGGACAAGCTGGTGGAACCAATCGGTACTGAGATGTTTTCAAAGCATGTGGGCTATTTCACACCTAGTGGGGTTAATTTGCATTTAAGACTACTGTAAATAGGGCTCCCGAGTGATGCAGCAGTCTAAGGCACTGCATCTCAGTGCTAGATGCATCACTACAGACCCTAGTTCAATTCCAGGCTGTATCACAACTGGCCGTGATTGGGAGTCCCATACAGCGGCACACAATTGGCCCATGCTCTTCCGGGGTAGGCCGTCTTTGTAAATAATCATTTGTTTCTTAACGGACTTAGTTAAATAAAATGAATGAATTAAATCATCAACTGTTTGGGAGTACAGAAGCTGCAGTGAGGAGGTTCTTAAGGTTCTTAACTTTGCATAACCTGGTAAAAAAAATATCTAAAAACTAACCTAACGTGTGCCGGGATCCATAAGCTCCCTTTCTTGACCAGCTCGAGCTCCTGAGTGATGCAGCGGTCTAAAGCACCGCATCTCAGTGCTAGATGCATCACTACAGACCCTGGTTCGATTCCAGGCTGTATAACAACCGGACATGATTGGGAGTCTCACAGGGCAGCACACAATTGGCCCAGCGTTGCAAATTTGCTCTCAATTAACTGACTTGCCTATCGGCACGAGTTATTTCCCACTTGAAAAGAAAATGGTTCAAAGTAAGGAAGGCTGTTAGGAAGATTAAGTAAATTAGTAAATTCCCTGTCAATTTCAGTCTATATATGCTTAGATAATTCAATTATGTTAATCACTTGGCTCTTTCGTTTTCAATACGTTTTTGTAAACGATTAGGCCTTACAGCATATAATACAAAAAAAATAAACAATAGGCTATAGACTTGGATAACATTCTTTCTAATTCTGAAAGGTTTATAGTCTCCCACAACAAACGTTGAACCTATTCTCAAACAAGGCCACTCTGGGCGCGAGTGTGACCATATGGTGCAGGTTTGCCAAAGTGTGACTTGACACCTCACCACCATGGCGCATGGACACTTTGGATAGTGTCAAAGCGCAATTTGGCAGGAGCTCCCTGGCCGGATATATAGGGGCGTCTGACTCAACTCTGGCATCACTCTCAATCGCAAATTCTCAGATGAGTTAATCAGGAAACTATCATCAGAAATAATGGAAAATATCATCGGTCATTGTGGATTAATTGGCGGAGTTACCGGAAGAAACTTTGTTCAACAGCCAGCTAATTTGTGGAGACCTTGGGTTGGCAAAGCGGACAGAGAATGCAGGGTCACGGAAAACACGGTTAGTGCAGACTACTTTCAAAACGAAATTATTAGTGTCGATTGTTTGTAGAGGATTTCATTTAGATGTATCATAGGTTTAGTTAGCCTATGGTGGAATAAATAGTATAGGCTTATGCTAACATGCGTGTTTTTCTTTCTCTCCTCACAGCCTTACACAAAGCCCATTGAAGGATTTTCAGACACCAAATACTGCAAGAGTTCACAGATCACACACCCAGTAAAGTAAGTGAAATTACCTCGCTAATATCACGTTGAAAATATGCGTCTCTGTTTGTGCTTAATGGTGAATGAGATGCCCTCGCTCTATATAACCTATATCAACTATATCCTAGCCTATTTTGTATTTTCAATTCAAACACCTAATCTGATGGTTTTGTGTTCTAGGTTGTTTTGGCCCAAATCGAGATGCTTCGATTATCTGTACCAGGACGCAGAGATGCTTCTGCGCACCTATCCAGTGCAAGCAACCATCTGCCTCTATGAAGACTCGAGCAGTAATGATGACGAGGAGAGCGTTAGTGACAATGACGAGGAATAGTAGAGCGTGAAGGAGCTGAATTTAAAAATACCTCTCTCCCCAATGTAAAAAGCTGAATGTATATTGTTTTATATGAAATGCTAAACTAATATATTTCGCATAATTATTTTGTGTAAATATCTGTAAATATGCCATATTAATAACGAATGTAAGCAGTAGGCCTACTTTTAAAAATTTATATTTCATATAGGCCCGTCTTTATTTAATTTTGTATCCAATGGAGGAAGTTGTAATAAACCATTTACAAACTAAAACATGAGCTCCGTGAATATTATGTTGGTTCTTATATGCATAGTCACTTTAACTATACATTCATGTACACACTACCTCAATTAGCCCGACCAACCAGTGCTCCCGCACATTGGCTAACCGGGCTATCTGCATTGTGTCCCGCCACCCACCACCCCCTCTTTCACGCTACTGCTACTCTCTGTTCATCATATATGCATAGTCACTTTAACCATATCTACATGTAAATACATGTACATACTACCTCAATCAGCCTGACTAACCGGTGTCTGTATATAGCCTCACTACTTTTATAGCCTCGCTACTGTACATAGCCTGTCTTTTTACTGTTGTTTTATTTCTTTACTTACCTATTGTTCACTTAACACCTTTTTTGCACTATTGGTTAGAGCCTGTAAGTAAGAATGTCACTGTACTACACCTGTTGTATTCGGCGCAGGTGACAAATACATTGATTTGATTTCATAATTTGTTTTATTTTGGGGGCTATTGTTTTTGATTCCACTTATTTAACTGACTTTCCAATTCATCACAACAGTACTCTGAATCGAATTGTGTTCTAGCTTACTTTAAAAAAAACTGTATGTCCCATAACACCAAGAATGCAAAATTCCTCATATGAGACAAGGACATGGCATGTGTATCACTTACCCTCTTGGCCAAGAAAGGTCAGATGACCAGCACTTGCGACAGTGTCAGTCGGTGTGAGCTCCGCTGTGAACACTTCCTATCATAAAACCACACAGTGCATACATAAACACACCCTGTGGGGCCAGTGAGCTTGCCAAGGCTTTTCCCAAAGTAAAAATACAATAATAGTTGTGCCTGTTAATCGCAAGCAATAGTCCTGTTAGATTTTCCATATTATTTCATGCCTATACTGTATAACAGAACATTTCATGGATATTACTTCCGAGAGTTCACATGCGTATCTAAACGCAGCTGCCAAATATATATATATATATATATATTCTTTTTATTAGATTTTTTTTAGAGTAATCCTCAACCTTTTTTAAACATTTTCCCATTGATAAGTGTGAGGTTCACTGGTGTTAAAAAAGCTGACCATAACTGAATGTTAGGGTGTTGCTCATACAAGCATGAGGAATGCAGGCTACACCTTCAGCGCTTGGAGTTTTCAGTACTGCACGTGCTATGACTTCAACACCAACACAGCACAACACATCAATCAAATGTATTTATAAAGCAGATGTCACAGTGCTATACAGAAACACAGCCTAAAACCCCAAACAGCAAGCAATGCACATGTAGAAGCACGGTGGCTAGGAAAAACTCCCTATAAAGGCAGGAACCTAAAAAGAAACTTAAAGAGGAACCAGGCTCTGAGGGGTGGCCAGTCCTCTTCTGGCTGTGTCGGGTGGAGATTATAAGAGTACATGGGCACTAAGGCCAGATTGTTCTTCAAGATGTTCAAACGTTCATAGATGACCAGTAGGGTCAAATAATAATAAGAGTGGTTGTAGAGGGTGCAACAGGTCAGTACCTCAGGAGTAAATGACTGTTGGCTTTTCATAGCCGAGCATTCAGAGGTTACAGGGTTACATCAGGGTTACATACAGTGGGGCAAAAAAGTATTTAGTCAGCCACCAAATGTGCAAGTTGTCCCACATAAAAAGATGAGAGAGGCCTGTAATTTTCAACTATGACAGACAAAATGAGAAGAAAAAAAATCCAGAAAATCACATTGTAGGATTTTTAAAGAATTTATTTGCAAATTATGGTGGAAAATAAGTATTTGGTCAATAACAAAAGTTTCTCAATACTTTGTTGGCAATGACAGAGGTCATCACAAAAGTCTCCACAAGGTTTTCACACACTGTTGCTGGTATTTTGGGCCATTCCTCCATGCAGATCTCCTCAAGAGCAGTGATGTTTTGGGGTTGTTGCTGGGCAACACAGACTTTCAACTCCCTCCAAAGATTTTCTATGGGGTTGGGATCTGGAGACTGGCTAGGCTACTCCAGGACATATGAATGCTTCTTACGAAGCCACTCCTTTGTTGCCCGGGCGGTGTGTTTGGGATCATTGTCATGCTGAAAGACCCAGCCACATTTAATCTTCAATGCCCTTGCTGATAGAAGGAGGTTTTCACTCAAAATCTCACGATACATGGCCCCATTCATTCTTTCCTTTACACAGATCAGTCGTCCTGGTCCTTTTGCAGAAAAACAGCCCCAAAGCATGATGTTTCCACCCCCATGGTTAACAGTAGGTATGGTGTTCATTGGATGTAAGTCAGCATTCTTTGTTCTCCAAACATGATGAGTTGAGTTTTTACCAAAAAGTATTTTTTTTCGTTTAATCTGACCATCGGTTAGCTGCTCAGATAACAGATGTTTAAAGTTGGTGAGGGAAATAAAAGTCTCCAACTTCAACGATTTTTGCAATTCGTTCCAGTCACAGGCAGCAGAGAACTGGAAGGAAAGGCGGCCAAATGAAGAGTTGGCTTTAGGGATGATCAGTGAGATACACCTGCTGGAGCGCGTGCTACAGGTGGGTGTTGCCATCGTGACCAGTGAACTGAGATAAGGTGGAGGCAGTCATTAGAAAAACCGAGGCTACTGAGTCAGCCGATAAGAATATGGTGATTGACAGAGTCGAAAGCCTTGGCCAGGTTGATGAAGACGGCTGCACAGTACTGTCTTTTATCGATGGCGGTTATGATATCGTTTAGTACCTTGAGCGTGGCTGAGGTGCACCCGTGACCAGCTCGGAAACCAGATTGCACAGCGGAGAAGGTAGGTGGGATTCGAGATGGTCAGTGATCTGTTTGTTGACTTGGCTTTCGAAGACCTTAGATAGGCAGGGCAGGATGGATATAGGTCTGTAAGAGTTTGGGTCCAGGGTGTCACCCCCTTTGAAGAGGGGGATGACTGCGGCAGCTTTCCAATCCTTTGGGATCTCAGACAATATGTAACAGAGGTTGAACAGGCTGGTAATAGGGGTTGCGACAATGGCGGCGGATAGTTTCAGAAATAGAGGGTCCAGATTGTCAAGCCCAGCTGATTTGTATGGGTCCAGGTTTTGCAGCTCTTTCAAAACATCTGCTATCTCGATTTGGGTAAAGGAGAAGCTGGGGAGGCTTGAGCGAGTAGCTGCGGGGGGAGGGGGGGTGACCGTGTTAACTAGCCTCAGTGCAGTGGGCAGCTGGGAGGAGGTGCTCTTGTTATCCATGGACGTTACAGTGTCCCAGAACATTTTGGAGTTAGAGCTACAGGATGCAATTTTGTGCTTGAAAAAGCTGGCCTTTGCTTTCCTGACTGACTGCTTGTATTGGTTCCTGACTTCCCTGAACAGTTGCACATAGCTTATCTAAGATGGTGAAGAAGTTACTTTTAAAGAATGACCAGGCATCCTCAACTGACTGGATGAGGTCAATATCCTTCCAGGATACCCGGGCCAGGTCGATGAGAAAGGCGTGCTCGCAGAAGTATTTTAGGGAGCGTTTGACAGTGATGAGGGGTGGTCGTTTGACCGCGGACCCGTAGCGGATACAATGAGGCAATGATCGCTGAGATCCTGATTGAAGACAGCAGAGGTGTATTTGGAGGGCCAGTTGGTCAGGATAACGTCAATGAGGGTGCCCATGTTTACAGATTTAGGGTTGTACCTGGTGTGTTCCTTGATGATTTGTGTGAGATTGAGGGCATCTTGCTTAGATTGTAGGACTGCCGGGCTGTTAAGCATATACCAGTTTAGGTCGCCTAACAGAACAAACTCTGAAGCTAGATGGGGGGTGATCAATTCACAAATGGTGTCCAGGGCACAGCTGGGAGCTGAGGGGGGTCGGTAGCAGGTGGCAACAGTGAGAGACTTATTTCTGGAGAGATTAATTTTTAAAATTAGAAGTTCGAACTGTTTGGGTATGGACCTGGAAAGTATGAAATTACTTTGCAGGCTATCTCTGCAGTAGACTGCAACTCCTCCCCCTTTGGCAGTTCTATCTTGACGGAAAATGTTATAGTTCGGTATGGAAATCTCAGAATTTTTGGTGGCCTTCCTAAGCCAGGATTCAGACACGGCAAGGACATTAGGGTTGGCAGAGTGTGCTAAAGCAGTGAGTAAAACAAACTTAGGGAGGAGGCTTCTGATGTTGACATGCATGAAACCAAGGCTTTTTCGATCAAAGAAGTCAACAAATGAGGGTGATTGGGGACATGCAGGGCCTGGGTTTACCTCCACATCACCCGCGGAACAGAGGTGGAGTAGGATGAGGGTGCAGCTAAAGGCTGGTCACCTAGAGTGTTGGGGACAAAGCATAAAAGGAGCAGATTTCTGGGCGTGGTAGAATATATTCAGGGCATAATGCGCAGACAGGGGTATGGTGGGGTGCGGGTACAGCGGAGGTAAGCCCAGGCACTGGATGATGATAAGAGAGATTGTGTCTTTGGACCTGCTGGTTGTAATATGGGAGGTCACCGCAGGTGTGGGAGGTGTGACAAAGGAGAGTGGAACTAGGGGCTCCATTGTAAACTAAAACAATGATAACTAACCTGAACAACAGTATAGAAGGCATATTGACATTTGAGAGAGACATACAGCGAGGCATAAAGTAATTGCAGGTGTTCACTGGGAGAGCTAGCTAAAACAACAGGTGAGACAACAACAGCTAAATCAGCTAACACAACAACAGCAGGTAAAATGGCGATGACTAGGCAGAGAGGGTCGGATTAACCACACACAGAGCCTGAGTTTGCGGCTGGGGCCGGCAGATAACAAATAAATAAACAGAATGGAGTACCGTGATTAATGGACTGTCCAGCGGGCATCAGCTATGTAGCCAAGTGATCATAGTGTCCAGGGGGCAGCAGTAGATGGAACAGGGAAGCTGCCACTACGCTAGCACACGGGCGACATGGCGTTTAAAGTTAGTAGCCCGGGGCTAGCAGGAGCGTCTGCTCCGACAGAGGCCGGTTGAAGGCACAGAGGATGGGGTATTCGTCGGCAGACCGGTTGTGGTGGTGCGGTGGGGCGCCGTGTCGACAGAGAATCCAAGGCAAATGGCGAAAGAGGTATTGTAGAATTTAGTTTGCTAGCCAGGAGATGCGCCTGGCTCACGGCTAACTGGTGCTAGCTTCGTGGCAGTGGCGTTAGCCACTACAGCCAAAACGGTAGCAGCGGTGATCCGGTGCCAAGGTCCAGAGTTTACAGCAAGGATCCGGTGGAGTTTACAACAAGGATCCGGTGGAGTATTGGGCTCTAGCCGTGTATGAGTGGGGTTCGGGTGAACAGCTGAGTAGGCCGGGAGGTGGGCCTCAGGGATGGTGGGCTTCGGTACAGGGTGCTAGCTGTGAGCTAGCTAGCTGCAAGCTGTGAGATAGCTAGCTGCAAGCTGTGAGCTAGCTAGCTGCAAGCTAGCTGTGAAGATCAGAAGTAGTGGTCCAGTGATTACGGCAGGAATCGGGTGTTGTTGTGGAGAGACAGTCAGATACTGTCTGGTATCTGTGAAGGAGGTAAAAGCCGCTAGCAGTGGCTAACAATGACTAAATAGCTTGTAGCTAATTAGCTGGTTAGCTTCTGGAGGTTCTTGAATGAGGCAGGATACAGGAAGGTATAATCTAATTTAAACATCGAAAAGAGATTGAAAATAACATTGAAATATATATACAAAAATATACTAAAAATACAAAAGTATACGGGAGGACCAACAAAACACGTCTTCACTGCTACGCCATCTTGGTTTAACAGCTTACAGACAGTAGGCAAGTAAGGTCAAAGTTATGAAAACACTAAAGAGGCCTTTCTACTGACTCTGAAAAACACCAAAAGAAAGATGCCCAGGGTCCCTGCTCATCTGCGTGAATGTGCCATAGGCATGCTGCAAGGAGGCATGAGGACTGCAGATGTGGCCAAGGCAATAAATTGCAATGTTTGTGAGACGCCTGAGAAAGAGCTACGGGGAGACAGGACGGACAGCTGATCGTCCTCGCAGTGGCAGACCACGTGTAACAACACCTGCACAGATCGGTACATCTGAACATCACACCTGAGGGACAGGTACAGGATGGCAACAACAACTGCCTGAGTTACACCCGGAGCGCACAATCCCTCCATCAGTGCTCAGACTGTCAGCAATAGGCTGAGAGAGGCTGAACTGAGGGTTTGTAGGCCTGTTTTAAGGCACAAACCCACCATCGCTGGACCAGACAGGACTGGCAAAATGTGCTCTTCACTGACGAGTCGGGAGCGGGAACAATTTGGAGGTGGAGTTTGGAGGTGGAGGGTCTGTCATGGTCTTGGGCAGTGTGTCAAAGCATTATCAGACTGAACTTGTGAGTTACAAGGTGTGAGTTACAAGGAAGACATCCTCCTCCCTCATGTGTTACCCTTCCTCAACCTGACATGACCCTCCAGCATGACAATGCCACCAGCCATACTGCTTGTCCTGTGCGTGATTTCCTGCAAGACAGGAATGTCAATATTCTGCCATGGCCAGCGAAGACCCCGGATCTCAATCCCATTGAGCACATCTGGGACCTGTTGGATCGGAGGGTGAGGGCTAGTGCCATTCCCCCCAGAAATTTCCGGGAATTGGCATGTCCCTTGGTGGAAGTGTGGGGTAACATATCACAGCAAGAACTGGCAAATCTGGTGCAGTCCATGAGGAGGAGATGCACTGCATTACTTAATGCAGCTGGTGGCCACACCGGATGCTAACTGTTACTTTTGATTATGACACCCCCTTTGTTCAGGGACACATTATTCAATTTCAGTTAGTCACATGTCTGTGGAATTTGTTCAGATTATGTCTCAGTTGTCGAATCTTGTTATGTTCATACAAATATTTACACATGTTAAGTTTGCTGAAAATAAACGCAGTTGACAGTGAGAGGGCGTTTCTTTTTTTGCTGAGTTTATATATTTGTAATAATGGCAATTACAACAATACTGAATGAACAATGAACACTTTTATTTTAACTTAATATAATGCACAAATAAAATCAATTTAGTCTCAAATAAATTATGAAATTTTCAATTTGGTTTAAATAATGCAAAAACACAGTGTTGGAGAAGAAAGTAAAAGTGCAATATGTACCATGTAAAAAAGCTAACTCTTAAATTCCTTGCTCAGAACATGAGATCATATGAAAGCTGGTCTTCAATATTCCCAGTTAAGAAGTTTTAAGTTGTAGTTATCATAGGAATTATGGCGCGTCAACTTTTTCTCTCTATACCATTTGTATTTCATATACCTTTGACTATTGGATGTTCTTATAGGCACTTTAGTATTGCCAGCCTAATCTCCGGAGTTCATAGGCTTGAAATCATAAACAGCGCCGTGGTTCAAGCATTGCTAAGAGCTGCTGGCAAACGCAGTAAAGTGCTGCTTGAATGAACACTTAGCGCTCAGTCAGACCGCTCTATCAAATATGAGCCTTTGGTCATTAATATGGTCAAATCCGGAAACCATCCTTTCAAAAACAAAACATTTATTCATTCAGTGAAATACGGAACCGTTCCATATATTTTATCGAACGGTTGGCAATCCTGAGTCTAAATATTAATGTTACATTGCACAACCTTCAATATTATGTCATAATTATGTACAATTCTGGCAAAATTAACTCTGGTCTTTGTTAGGAAGAAATGGTCTTCACACATTTCGCAACGAGCCAGGCAGCCAAAACTACTGCATATACTCTGACTCTGCTTTCACTGAACGCAAGAGAAGTGACATAATTTCCCTAGTTAATATTGCCTGCATTTCTTTTAACTAAATATGTAGTTTTACATTTTTTAAATTCTGTGTATTGATTTTAAGGAAGGCATTGATGTTCATGGTTAGGTACATTTGTGCAATGATTGAGTTTTTTTCGCGAATGTGCTTTTGTTAAATCATCACCCCTTTGGCAATGTTGAAGTAGGCTGTGATTCGACGATAAATTAACAGGCACCGCTTTGATTATATGCAACGCAGGACAAGCTAGTCTAGTAATATCAGCAACCATGTGTAGTTTATTTCTGAAGATTGACTGATTGTAATTATCTTATAAAAAACTATGTTAGCTAGCAACTTAGCTTGGCTCCTTGCAGCTACAAGGTCCTTTTGATGCTGCACTCGCGTAACAGATGGTCAGCCTGCCACACAGTCTCCTCTTGGATTGCTATGTAATCGGCCATAGGCTGATTACCGATTGTTATGAAAACTTGAAATCGGCCCTAATTAATCGCCATTAATCGGTTGACCTCTAGTTAAGAGGCTTTTTTTTAATAGGAGGATCGAGCAGCAGTGAGGGCTCTTAGATATTGCGTGGTACTGCCCAATTTGGTGGAGCTTCATTTCCCTTCCAATTTTCTCGAAGATTGCTTCAGGGCTCTAGTATTTTCTGTATACCAGGGAGCAAATTTCTTGTGACAAATGTTTTTTTATTTTTAGGTTTGAGACTGCATCTAGGGTATTATGCAAAGTTAAATTTAGATCCTTAGTTTGGTGGTTAAATAATTTTTGTACTCTGACATTCTTGGCTAGGTAGAGGGAGTCTGGAAGGGAATCTGGGAATCTTTGGGTTGTCTGAGAATTTATAACACGGCTTTGATGATCCTTGGTTGGGGTCTGAGCATATTATTTGTTGTGATTGCAAACGTAATAAGATCGTGGTCTGATAGTCCAGGATTATGAGCAAATCATTTAGATCCACAATATGTATTCCACAGAACAAAACTAGGTCCAGGGTATGACTGTGGCAATGAGTAGGTCCGGAGACGTTGGACAAAACATCAATGATGGCTCCAAATGCTTTTTGGAGTGGATCTGTGGACTTCTCCATGTGAATATTAAAGTCACCAAAATGGGAATATTATCTGCCATGACTACAAAGTCCGATAGGAATTCAAAGAACTCAGTGAGGAACGATGTATAAGGCACAGAAGGCCTGTAAACAGTAGCTATAAAAAGTGATTGAGTAGGCTGCATAGATTTCATGACTAGAAGCTCTTGGTGTATATTGACTTTTGGTATTGTAAATGTTAGCAACACCTCCGCATTTGCAGGATGTGCTGGGGATATGGTCACTAGTATAACCATTTAGCACAGTAAATTCAGTCAGTCCAGTCATATCAAGATTATGATCAGTGATTAGTTCATTGATTATGACTGTCTTGGAAGTGAGCTGTCAAGCTGCCTGACAGCTTGCTGCCTGGCCCGCAACCTAACATATTATGGAGCTAGAGAAGTTAGAACCCGGTCTATGTTGATAGATAGATAAGAGCACCCCTCCAGCTAGGATGGAGTCCGTCACTTCCCAGCAGGCCAGGCTTGGTCCTGTTTTGGGTGAGTCCCAGAAAGAGATACAATTAGCTACAAATTCGATGATTGGAGAGGGGCAGAAAACAGTTTTAAACCAGCGATTGAGTTGTGAGACTCTGCTGTAGAGCTCATCACTGACCCTAAATTGGAGGGGGCCAGAGACAATTACTCGATGCAGACACATCTTTCTAGCTAATTTTCACGCTGAAGCTATGTTGTGCTTGGTGACGTCTGACTGTTTCATCCTAATATCGTTGGTGTCAACGTCGATAACAATATCTCTATATCACTACACTCGCCAGTTTTAGCCTTAGCCAGCACCATCTTCAGATTAGCCTTTACGTTGGTAGCCCTGCTCCCTGGTAAAGAGTGTATGATCACTGGGTGATTATTTTTAAGTCTAATATTGGTAGTAATGAAGTCGGCAATGACAAGGGTTTTCAATTTGTCAGAGCTAATGGTGGGAGGCTTCGGAGTCTCAGACCCGGTAATGGGAGGAGGAGAGACCAGAGAAGGCTTGATCTCTGACTCCGACTTGTTGCTTAAAACCTGTTAGGGCTCAGCAGAATACTGCCCCCTTTGGAGGAATTGCGTGCCCATAGTAAACTGAAAAAAAATTGTCCAAAATTGCTAATATATGCATATAATAATAATTATTGGATAGAAAACACTCTAAAGCTTCTAAAACCGTTTGAATTATGTCTGTAAGTATAGCAGAACTCACAGGGCAGGCAATCTCTCAAACTATTTTTGGGAGCCTCAAACTTGGGGCAACTTTGACGTCATCGCCCCCACCCTTCCCAACCAGCTATGGATCTGGAGACACTTTCTATGTCTTCCACTAGATATCCGCATTCAGTACAGCGTTTAATTGTGCAAATCCCGCGTGTTTTGAGGCTTTGGTAGGCAAAAGACTGAGTGTCGCGAGAAAATTCAAGGTTACGAGAGCGCGCTTTTTGGAGACACGTTCCTTTGTTCCAGATCGCCTGCGGAGAAGCACGTTCGTCCGAGAGATTAGATAATGGTTTTGTACGTTTAGAACATCCTAAAGCCTGATTCTGCACTTAGTTTGACCAGTTTAGTCGACATATAATATGTAATTTTGAAGTTTTGATGCGCAACTGTTCGGGGCCAGAAGTAATTTTGGAAGCATTTCAGCTGGAACTCGTAGCATATGCTAATTCAAAGACACACGACTTGAAACCAAACGATGTATTGGGTAAGTATGACTACTTCCACTACATTCTGATCAAAGACCATCAAAGGTAAGGGAATATTTATGTTGTAATTTTGTGTTTCTGTTGACTCCAACATAGCGGAGAAATATTGCTTATGTCTGAGCGCCGTCTCAGATTATTGAAAAATGAACGATTTCTGTAACGTTAAAAATAAATGTGACAAAGCGATTGCATTAAGAAGCAGTGTATCTTTTTAATGTGGATGTTATGGTAAATGAGTGAAGAGGTGTGGAGTCAGGCGCAGAGAGCAAAAGATGTGGGAAAAATAACACGCTTTAATGTCCCGGAAACACAACATGTACAAAAGTGGAAACACAAATGAACAGAAATATAAACGGACAGCGTGAAACCCAAATGCCAACAAAAATACACTCAAACAACAAAACAGACGAACAAGCCCGCATGAAACAGAAGTGGGCTAAACAGACTATATATAACCCTATCCTAACAACCAAACTAGAAACAGGTGCTACCAATTAGACAAAACTAAACGAACACAGAACAACGGATCGGCGATAGCTAGTAGACCGGTGACGACGACCGCCGAGCGCCACCCGAACAAGAAGGGGAGTCACCTTCGGTAATATTCGTGACAGTACCCCCCTCCTGAAGCGCAGCTCCCGCAGCGCGCCGACGCCGGCCTCGGGGACGACCCGGAGGCCGAGGCGCTGGGCGATCCGGACGGAGGCGATGGAATTCACTCAACATGGATGGGTCTAGAATATCCCTCACCGGAACCCTGCACCTCTCCTCCGGACATTTACATTACATTTACATTTAAGTCATTTAGCAGACGCTCTTATCCAGAGCGACTTACAAATTGGTGCATTCACCTTATGACATCCAGTGGAACAACCACTTTACAATAGTGCATCTAAATATTTTAAGGGGGGAGGGGGGTGAGAAGGATTACTTTATCCTATCCTAGGTATTCCTTAAAGAGGTGGGGTTTCAAGTGTCTCCGGAAGGTGGTGATTGACTCCGCTGTCCTGGCGTCGTGAGGGAGTTTGTTCCACCATTGGGGAGCCAGAGCAGCGAACAGTTTTGACTGGGCTGAGCGGGAACTGTACTTCCTCAGTGGTAGGGAGGCGAGCAGGCCAGAGGTGGATGAACGCAGTGCCCTTATTTGGGTGTAGGGCCTGATCAGAGCCTGGAGGTACTGAGGTGCCGTTCCCCTCACAGCTCCGTAGGCAAGCACCATGGTCTTGTAGCGGATGCGAGCTTCAACTGGAAGCCAGTGGAGAGAGCGGAGGAGCGGGGTGACGTGAGAGAACTTGGGAAGGTTGAACACTAGACGGGCTGCGGCGTTCTGGATGAGTTGTAGGGGTTTAATGGCACGGACCGTACCCCTCCCAGTCGACGAGGTACTGCAAGCCTCTCACCCGGCGTCTCGAGTCCAGAATAGCTCGTATCTTGTACGCCGGGGACCCCTCGATGTCCAGAGGGGGCGGAGGAACCTCCGGTACCTCATTTTCCTGCATGGGACCAGCTACCACCGGCCTGAGAAGAGACACATGAAATGAGGGGTTAATACGATAATACAAAGGAAGTACTAATCGATAACAAACCTCATTTATTCTCCTCAGGACTTTAAATGGCCCTATACACTGCGGACCCAGCTTCCGGCAGGGCAAGCGGAGAGGCAGGTTTCGGGTTGAGAGCCAGACCCTGTCCCCAGGTGCAAACACGGGGGCCTCACTGCGGTGACGGTCAGCGCGTTCTTCTGCCTTATACTCGCTTGGCGTAATGACTCTTGGACTGCCCTCCAGGTCTCCTTAGAGCGCTGTACCCACTGTACCCACTCCTCCACCGCAGGAGCCTCAGGAGCCTCAGTCTGGCTCTGATGCCACGGTGCCAGGACCGGCTGGTACCCCAACACGCACTCAAATGGTGACATGTTGGTACAAGAGTGGCTTAGTGAATTCTGGGCTATTTCTGCCCAGGGAATATATCTCGCCCACTCGCCTGGCCGGTCCTGGCAATACGACCGCAGAAACCTACCCACCTCCTGGTTAACTCTCTCCACCTGACCATTACTCTCCGGGTGATACCCTGAGGTAAGGCTGACCGAGAACCCCAGACGTTCCATAAATGCCCTCCAAACACGGGAGATAAATTGGGGGCCCCGATCAGAAACTATATCCTCGGGCACCCCGTAGTGCCGGAAGACATGGGTGAAAAGAGCTTCCTCAGTCTGTAGGGCCGTAGGGAGACCGGGCAATGGGATAAGACGGCAGGACTTAGAGAACCGATCCACAACGACCAGGATAGTAGTGTTACCCTGAGAGGGGGGGAGGTCAGTAAGAAAATCCACCGAAAGATGGGTCCACGGCCGTTGTGGAACGGGAAGAGGTTGTAATTTACCTCTTGGCAGGTGTCTAGGAGCCTTACTCTGGGCGCACACCGAACAGGAGGAAACATAGAATCGCACATCCCTCCTCAAAGTGGGCCACCAGTACTTCCTCTCAAGACCTCTCACTGTCCTATAAATACCTGGGTGACCCGACGAGGGTAGACAATGAGCCCATCGAATCAATTGATCACGAACAGCCAGAGGCACGTACCTACGACCCTCCGGACACTGTGGAGGCGTAGGTTTCCCCCTTAGCACCCGCTCGATGTCCGCGTCCACATCCCATACTACCGGTGCCACCAGCTTAGCTGCCGGAATGATGGGAGTAGGATCGATGGATCTGTCCTCAGTGTCATAGAGTCTTGACAGCGCGTCAGCCTTAGTGTTGAGGGAACCTGGTCTATATGAGATAGTGAAACGAAATCTGGTGAAAAACATGGCCCACCTTGCCTGACGAGGATTCAGTCTCCTAGCTGATCGGATATACTCCAGGTTACGATGGTCAGTCCAGATAAGGAAAGGGTGCTTAGCCCCCTCAAGCCAGTGTCTCCACACCTTCAGGGCCTTAACCATAGCCAACAACTCCCTATCCCCCACATCATAATTCCGCTCCGCTGGCCCGAGTTTCTTAGAAAAAAAGGCACAGGGGCGGAGCTTCGGTGGCACACCCGAACACTGTGAGAGCACCGCTCCAACCCCAGCCTCGGATGCGTCCACCTCTACTATAAACGCCAAAGAAGGGTCCGGATGTGCCAACACCGGCGCCTTAGTAAACATCGCCTTCAACTTATGAAAAGCTCCGTTCGCCTCTGCTGACCACTGTAAATGCACCGCCCCCCCCTTCAGCAGTGAGGTAATAGGGGCAGCTACCTGACCAAAACCCCGGATAAACCTCCGGTAGTAATTGGCAAATCCCAAGAACCGCTGCACCTCCTTTACCGTGGTCGGTGTCGGCCAATTACGCACGGCCTTAACGCGGTCACCCTCCATTACCAAACCAGAGCTGGAAATGCGATAACCCAGGAAGGAAAATGATTGTTTGGAAAACTCACATTGCTCCGCCTTCACATTACAGGTCATGCTCCAGCAGTCGTCTAAGAACCTTGCGCACAAGAGATACATGCGCAGAGCGTGTAGCAGAGTAGATCAACATATCGTCAATATAAACCACTACACCCTGTCCATGCAGGTCTCTGAGTATTTCATCCACGAAGGATTGCAATATAGCTGGAGCATTCTTTAAACCGTATGGCATGACGAGGTACTCATAATGGCCCGACGTAGTGCTAAATGCAGTTTTCCACTCATCTCCCTCCCGAATACGCACCAAATTATAAGCACTCCTGAGATCCAGTTTAGCGAAGAACTGCGCTCCGTGAAATGATTCCACTACCGTAGCAATGAGAGGTAGTGGGTAACTAAAACCCACTGTGATGGAATTTAGACCTCTATAATCAATACACGGACGCAAACCACCATCTTTTTTCTTCACAAAAAAGAAACTCGAAGAGACAGGTGACATGGAGGGCTGAATGTACCCCTGTCCCAGAGCCTCGGTGATATAATTTTCCATAGCCACCTTCTCTTCCTGGGACAAAGGATACACATGACTCCTGGGGAGTGCAGCGTTAACCTGGAGATTTATCATGCAATCCCCCTGCCTATGGGGTGGTAATTGGGTCGCTTTCTTTTTACTGAAAACGATAGCCAAATCGTCATACTCAGCTGGAATGCGCACGGTGGAAACCTGGTCTGGACTCTCCACCGTTGTAGCACCGATGGAAACCCCTACACACCTGCCTGAACACTCATCAGATCACCCCTGTAGAGTTCCCTGTTTCCACGAAATCTTAGGATTATGAATAGCTAGCCAGGGAATCCCCAGAACAACTGGAAACGCAGGTGAATCGATAAGGAACAAACTAATTCGCTCCTTGTGATTCCCCTGCGTAATCATCTCCAACGAAATTGTGGCTCTCTTCACCAGCCCTGACCCTAATGGTCGACTATCTAAAGAGTGCACGGGAAAAGGGGGGTTTACTTTTACTAACGGAATCCTCAACCTCTGAGCGAGTCCGCGATCTATAAAGTTTCCAGCTGCACCTGAATCTACCAGTGCCTTATGCTGGAGAGAAGGAGAATAATTTAGGAAACAAATTAATAGGAACATGTGACCAACAGGAAACTCTGGGAGAGTGTGGTGCTTACTCACCTGGGGTGACCGATGAGTGTTCTGCCTGCCCTCATGATTCCCAGATGAATTCCTCCAGCACCGACCAGACGTGTGCCCTCTCCGGCCACAACTGGTACAGGAGGAGCTTCCTCCTCCAATCTCCCTTGACGCGGTACCTCCTAGCTCCATCGGGATAGGGGCAGGAGGATCAGGAGGTAGAACTGACAGGACCCTTTCAGAACGTCCACGAGCAGCTAGCAGATGGTCCAACCGGATCGACAGGTCTATCAGTCCATCCAGGCCAAGTGTAGTATCCCGACAGGCCAGCTCGCTACGTACGTCCTCTCTCAGGCTACACCTGTAATGGTCTATCAGGGCCCTGTCGTTCCACCCTGCTCCCGCAGCCAAGGTCCAGAACTCCAGCGCGAAGTCCTGCGCGCTCCTCGTCCCCTGTCTCAGATGGAACAATCTCTCACCCGCCGCACGACCCTCTGGAGGGTGATCGAACACGACCCTGAAACGGCGGAGGAACTCCGGGTAGTTGTCTTTCGCCGAGTCGGGCCCGTTCCAGACCGCATTAGCCCACTCCAGGGCTCTACCGGTCAGGCAGGTGATGAGGACCCCTACTCTCTCCTCCTCCGAGGGGGCCGGTCGAACGGTGGCCAGGTAGAGGTCTAATTGCAGCAGGAATCCCTGGCACCCTGTCGCTGCTCCATCGTAATTCCTCTGAGGCGTCATGTGCAGAGCGCTGGAACCGGATCCAGATGGGGGAGATGGTAGAGTTGCTGGTGGGAGGGTCGGTGGGGTAGTAGGGAAACCATTCCTCTCCCAACGATCCATCCTCTCCATCATCTGATCCATCGCTGATCCTAGGCGATGGAGGATGGATGTGTGATGATGGACTCTCTCCTCCATAGTGGGAAGAGGAGTGGTCGCTGCTCCTGCTGACTCCATATCGTGGTGCGGGCTTCTGTTACGGTGAATGAGTGAAGAGGTGTGGAGTCAGGCGCAGAGAGCAAAAGATGTGGGAAAAACAACACGCTTTAATGTCCCGGAAACATAACATGTACAAGTGGAAACACAAATGAACAGAAATATAAACGGACAGCGTGAAACCCAAATGCCAACAAAAATACACTCAAACAACAAAACAGACGAACAAGCCCGCACGAAACAGAAGCGGGCTAAACAGACTATATATAACCCTATCCTAACAACCAAACTAGAAACAGGTGCTACCAATTAGACAAAACTAAACGAACACAGAACAACGGATCGGCGATAGCTAGTAGACCGGCGACGACGACCGCCGAGCGCCACCCGAACAAGAAGGGGAGTCACCTTCGGTAATATTCGTGACAGTGGAGAACTGGTTGAAAGTTTCTGTCGGCTGAGTGAGCGACACCGGTTGAGCACCGTGACAGCATTTCTTTCCAGAACCCTTGAGAAAGCTGTCAGGCTGCAGGGACTGTGCAGTGGGATTTATACTACTATCTGTACATACTTGTGGCACAGATGCTCTTGAATTCTTTCCAACACTTGAATTGCCCCTTGCCTAACGATTGCATCTGAAGCTGTGCTTGAAACACGGCAATCCTCACCATAAGGCGATAGTTCTCCTGTCTCAGCCTCCAGTTTTTATGCTGCAATAGTTCATGTGTTGGGTGGCTAGGGCCATTCTGGTATATCTGGAGTATTTCTCATGACTTATCCGGTGTCCTGTGTGAATTTAAGTATGCTTCCTCTAATTCTCTCTTTCTCTCTCTCTCTAACTCTCGGAGGACCTGAGCCCTAGGACCTGTTGTTGTTTTGGACTCTTTCTCTGTATGATTGGCTATGAAAAGTCAACTGACATTTACTCTTGAGGTGCTGACCTGTTGCACCCTCTACAATCACTGTGATTATTATTATCTGACCCTGCTGGTCATCTATGAACGTTTGAACATCTTGGCCATGTCCTGTTATAATTTCCATCCGGCACAGCCAGAAGAGGACTGGCCACCCCTCAGAGCTTGGTTCCTCTCTATGTTTCTTCCTAGGTTCCGGCCATTCTAGGGAGTTTTTCCTAGCTACCGTGCTTCTACATCTGCATTGCTTGCCGTTTTGAGTTTTAGACTGGGTTTCTTTACAGTACTTTGTGACATCAGCTGATGTAAAAAGGGCTTTATAAATACATTTGATTTGATTATCCTGTATATTATGGGAACAGCGACTGCAATTGGATGGTATAGTGTTTACGTTACTACTTAGCTTTTTCGACTGTTGGAGGTCCTGTAGAACCATGTCCAGATAAAGCATCCAGGGTGTAAAAGTTGAATGAAAAAAGTTGAGCGAGGATACAATTAAGACGTTGGTAAATGTATTAAAAGTTCAAACCAAAATGTTTGGCAGATAGCCAAGTAGCAACACAGCAGCACAGAGATAAGTCCGGAAGTTGAGGGCGGAGCTAGCTGGCCACAGAAGAGAAAATGTGGGACCAGCGACGTTGCTATCTACCAGCGCTGCTGCTAACTGTGAGCTTCTGACCTTCTGACCTGATTCATGTAGGTGTATTGTAGGCATAAACACATAATGATTGAAAAAGATTAATAGACCCTGTGCTGCTCAAAGCTTGTGATGTGTATCTTGAGTCAGACAGCAACAACAAAACGTATATCTGTGAAAGTGTACCAATAAGAACGCAAGTGTTGTATTGTAATGTACGGTTTTATACTGACCATAAGATATAACTTACAACAATATTTTTCCACAAAGCTACTGTACCCTAATAAATATGATTTAAATGAATGACAATACATATTATCAAAACAAGTGCAAAAGCAGATTGAACAAATAGTAAACTCGATTGGAAACAAACAAATGTACAGTTGGAAGTCGGAAGTTTAAATATACTCCACAAATTTCTTGTTAATTAACAAACTATAGTTTTGGCAAGTCGGTTACAACATTTACTATCCGACTTGCCACAAGTCATTATTCCAACAATTTCACATATTTCACTTATAATTCACTGTATCACAATTCCAGTGGGTCAGAAGTTTACATACACTAAGTTGACTGTACCTTTAAACAGCTTGGAAAACTCCAGAAAATGATGTCATGGCTTTAGAAGCTTCTGATAGGCTAATTAACATCATTTGAGTCAATTGGAGGTGTACCTGTGGATGTATTTCAAGGCCTACCTTCAAACTCAGTGTCTCTTTGCTTGCCATCATGGGAAAATCAAAATATGCATTTAAATATCTACAGCTGAAGTCGGAAGTTTACATACACTAGGTTGGAGTCATTAAAACTTGTTTTTCAACCACTCCACACATTTCTTAACAAACTACAGTTTTGGCAAGTCCGTTAGGACATATACTTTGTGCATGACACAAGTCATTTTTCCAACAATTGTTTACAGACAGATTATTTCACTTATAATTCACTGTATCACAATTCCAGTGGGTCAGATGTTTACATGCACTAAGTTCACTTTACCTTTAAACAGCTTGGAAAATTCCAGAAAATGTCATGGATTTAGAAGTTTCTGATAGGCTAATTGACATCATTTGAGTCAATTGGAGGTGTACATGTGGATGTATTTCAATGCCTGCCTTTAAACTCAGTGTCTATTTGCTTGACATCATGGGAAAACCAAAATAAATCAGCCAGAAACTCCACAAGTCTAGTTCATTCTTGGGAGCAATTTACAAACTCCTGAAGGTACCACATTCATCTGTACAAACAACAATGTCAAGGTATTGGAGTGGCCATCACAAAGCCCTGACCTCAATCCCATAGAAAATGTGTGGGCAGAACTGAAAAAGTATTTGCAAGCAAGGAGGCCTACAAACCTGACTCAGTTACACCAGCTCTGTCAGGAGGAATGGGCCAAAATTCACTTGTTGTGGGAAGCTTGTGGAAGGCAACCCGAAATGTTTGACCCAAGTTAAACAATTTAAAAGCAAAGCTACCAAATACTAATTGAGTGTATGTATACTTTTGACCCACTGGGAATGTGATGAAAGAAATAAAAGCTTTAAAAAATTGTGAAAAACTGAGTTTAAATGCATTTGGCTAAGGTGTATGTACACTTCTGACTTCAACTGTATCTGTGCCTGAGGACTACTGATGTCCTGTTCAGCTTGAGAGGGAGAGCTTGAAGATGAGGAGGACCTGAAGTAAGCTTGCCTATTGCTATAACTGACTTTAATAAAAAACTATATGTTTCATTGCCCACAAAGAATCTATTTATTAGAGTTCTTGACCTCACAATAGGCCATATTCAAGTCATTTACATACATTAATATGAAGCTGCAGCCAGGATATGGACATGCCTTGGGTGCTGAAAGTAGGCTAATTCGAGAAGACTCAATGCATTTCAACTTTTTTATTTGATTTTAGGCTACTAACAACAGGATTTTTGTTGGAGCCTATTTTTCTAGTCCAATAAATAAGAGGTGGGCCTACCTGTTTGACAGATGAAATTATGGTCTTCAATCCATAGATTTTGTCAGCCAATTCCTTCAGTCACCATGCACTCCTTAAATAAATCAGTGTCAGTGAAGAGCTTGGTGTGTGAAGTTTAAAACAAGACTCAAATTGAGGGGGTATGTGAGGGTCTGTGGCTATTGTTAAAGAAAATGGCTAAAAGCATAATGTAAAAGCCTACACCTTGTTACCTTAAGATTTAGAAAACAATTAAATTGACCTGATAACATATAGGGATCTATAAGAATGCTTTATGCTAGAAAAAAGTTGTAAAATGCCAGGGAAAGACGTGACTCTGATGCATATGGCATATCTTTGGTTTGTCTCTTTATCTCTTTGGTTTGTCTCCATGACAACCTTTTAGAGTCACGGAGACAAAAAAAATATTTGGGGGGGGGAGCGAGGTATGATTTTGTGCCTATTAACTGACGTTTGACATTTCAACAGGCTATTAAACATCGTACTAACTCTAAATCAGATTAAGATCAAATCGTAATACACCAGCTCCGAAGCTCGTCGGATGTGGCAGGGCTTGCAAAACATTACAGACTACAAAGGGAAGCTCAGCTGAGAGCTGCCCAGTGACACGAGCCTACCAGATGAGCTTAACTACTTCTATGGTTGCTTTGAAGCAAAAAACACTGACATATGCGTATGAGCACCAACTGTTCCGGATGACTGTGTGATCACGCTCTCCGCAGCCGATGTGAGTAAGATGTTTCAAACAGGTCAACATTCACAAGGCCGCAGGGCCAGACGGATTACCATGACGTGTACTGCAAGCATTCGCTGACTAACTAGCATGTGTCTTCACTGACATTTTCAACCCTTCCCTGTCTGAGTCTGTAATACCAACATGTTTTAAGCAGACCACCATAGTGCCTGTGTCCAAGAACACAAAGGTAACCTGCCTAAATGACTACCGATCCGTAGCACTCACGTCTGTAGCCATGAAATGCTTTGAAAGGCTGGACATGGCTCACATCAACACCAGTATCCCAGAAACCCTAGACCCACTCCAATTTGATTACCGCACCAAAAGATCCACAGATGATGCAATCTTTATTGCACTCCACACTGTCCTTTCCCACCTGGACAAAAGGAACACCTATGTGAGAATGCTATTCATTGACTACAGCTCAGCGGTCAACACCACAGTGCCCTCAAAGCTCATCACTAAGCTAAAGGCACTGGGCCTAAAAACCTCCCTTTGCAACTGGATCTTCGACTTCCTGATGGGCCGCCCCCAGGTGGTAAGGGAAGGTAACAACACATCGGCCACACTGAATCTTCAACACGTGGGCCTGTCAGGGGTGCGTGCTCAGTCCCTCCTGTACTCCCTGTTCACTCATGACTGCACGGCCAGGCACGACTCCAACACCATCATTAAGTTTGCTGATGACACAACAGTGGTAGGCCTGATCACCAACAATGATGAGACAGCATATAGGGAGGAGGTCAGAGACCTGACCGTGTGGTGCAAAGGACAACAATCTCTCCCTCAATGTGCCCAAGACAAAGGAGATGATTGTGGACTACAGGAAAAAGAGGAACGAGCACGCCCCATTCTCATCGACGTGGCTGTAGTGGAGCAGGTTGAGAGCTTCAAGTTCCTTGGAGTCCACATCACCAACAAACTAACATGGTCCAAGCACACCAAGGCAGTCGTAAAGAGGGCATGACAAAATCTAGTCCCACTCAGTAGACTGAAAAAATTTGGTATGGGTCCTCAGATCAAACCAAAAATGTTGATGCTCCAGATACTCAACTAGTCTAAAGAAGGCCAGTTTTATTGCTTCTGTCACGAACCGGCTCAAAGCCCGTAACAAAGGGAGACAACGTGGAGATAAGGAGTAGCAAAATATGTATTTATTAACTAAAGCAACTAAGTATAATATACAATGGTGTGTGTAATCAGTAATCAGTAGTGTAAGTGAGTGTTTTTCATGCATGAATGTGATAATGCAGGGTGATGAAAGGTGCCAAAGCAAACAAACAAACGGCCACCAAGAACCACAACACAATCTACAACGGGTGTCTGCATGGAGAGAGTCTCTTCCATGAATGTGGAAGAGGTCTATTTATCCTGGGAGACACCTGGCCCAGGTGTTTCCCATGTAGCTGACGACCCTCTCAACTCCGCCCACCGGCATCCTAATAAGGAAACAAGAACAAAGACAGAATACGGCAGACAGAGTGGGAGGGTCGTCACACTTCTTTAATCAGACAACAGTTTCGGCTGTGCTAACATAATTGCAAAGTGGTTTTCTAATGATCAATTAGTCTTTTAAAATGATTATCTTGGATTAGCTAACACAACGTGTCATCGGAACACAGGAGTGATGTTTGCTGATAATGGGCCTCTGTTCGCCTATGTAGATATTCCCTAAAAAAATCTGCCGTTTCCAGCTACAATGGTCATTTACAGCATTAACAATGTCTACACTTTATTTATGATCAATTTGATGTTATTTAATTTACAGAAAATAACTTTCCTTTCAAAAACAAGGACATGTGCCTCCCGGGTGGCCCAGTGGTTAAGGGCGCTGTACTGCAGCGACTCTGGGTTCGCGCCCAGGCTCTGTCGTAACCGGGAGGTCCATGAGTCGACGCACAATTGGCCCAGCGTCGTCCGGGTTAGGGAGGGCTTGGCCGGCAGGGATATCCTTGTCTCATCACGCACCAGCGACTCCTGTGGCGGGCCGGGCACAGTGAACACTAACCAAGGTTGCCAGCTGCAGTGTTTCCTCCAACACATTGGTGTGGCTGGCTTCTGGGTTGGATGCGCACTGTGTTAAGAAGCAGTGCAGTTGGGTTGTGTATCGGAGGACGCATGAATTTCAACCTTCGTCTCTCCCGAGCCGTATAGGAGTTGTAGCGATGAGACAAGACAGTAGCTACTAAACAATTGGATACCATGAAATTGGGGTGAAAAAGGGGTAAAATTTAAAAAAAGTAATTTCTAAGGGACCCCAAACTTTTGAACGGTAGTGTGTATATATATATATTATATTATTTTTTATACAAATGTACACATTTAATTCAATTGCTATGCTTTATCTTGGCCAACTTGTTCTCAACTAGCCTACCTGGTTAAATAAAGGTGAAATAAAAATAAATAAATAAAAATAAACAAGCAATGTCAATTCACAAATATCAATTAATGTCTCTTTTCAAATGTTCAATCATGAACATATCGAAAGAAAACCCTCCAACTCAATGAGTCAGTTTTTGGTCCATTAAACATCACCTCTGAATACTCAATCTTTCTGGAGGCCTGCTGGCCTGTTCAAGGTCTGAGACTCTGTATTTGACTCTTCTGTCCCACTCCCAGTACCTTCTGTCACATCCCCACTTGTTCTCATTGATTTTTTTGGTGTGTCCAGTGAAACTATGCCAGTGTCCTGAGTATCCTTAAACGTCTCCTGTGTTCTCAAAAGGCTTTGTCTATTGTGCCGATACACAGCCCCATCTTCTGTCCTGACTGTATATGACCGAGGGGTAGCCTTTTTATCCCGTGAATCCGGACCCTGAATTCGAACTACATCCTGGGCTGCCAACGATAACAACAATCTAGCAGCTTTGTCATAGAAGAGTTTGTGTCTTGACTTCAGCTGTTGGGCCCTGTCCTTAACAGCTGATGGGCAGTCATTCAGGCAGAAACTAGGCAACCTGGAACGCAACTTGCGTCCCATTTAAGATTTCTGCAGGTGACCGGACACATTCCAAGGGCGATGCTCTGTAAGACAATACAGCCAAGAATAGATCAGTCCCACTGTGTGCTGCCTTTTTTAAGAGTCTCTTCACAATTTGCGCACCTTTTTCAGCCTTTCCTTTACTTTTAGGATATAGCAGACTAGAGGATACATGTCTAAACTCATAATGCTCTGCAAACATCTTAAACTCACTGCAAGCAAACTGAGGTGCATTATCAGAAACCACCACTAGGGTATCCCATGATGAGCAAAACATTATTTCAAATGTAAAATGGCAGTCTTTGCTGTAGTGCTGGACAAGTGTGCAATTTCAGGGTAATTTGACAAGTAGCCGATAGTCAACAAATAGTTCTTACCATTGCAGTGAAACAAGTCGACTCCAACCTTCTCCCAGGTTGAGGTGGGTACCTCTCCCATAACCATGGGCTCCTTGGGCTGTCTATATGAAAGTTGACAGGTGTCACAATTTCCCACCATTTACTCAATGTCAGAATTTATATTTGGCCAGTGAAGGGACTCTGTCCATCCTCTTACATTTCTCAGCTCCAAGATGTCCTTCATGTACTCTCTGTAGCATCTTCTGAAGCATTGAAGTAGGTATCACCATTCTGTCGTTTTCAACAGCACACCGTTGACCACTGACAGCTCTGCACTTCGTGGGAAGTGCTGCTTACCAGAGCCTTTTTGCCAGCCATTTTCCAGATTCTGCATCACCTTGCAAAGAATGGGATATTTTGTGGTCTCTTCAGCTATTCTCCTTAGTTGCAGCTCAGATACAGGAAGTGACTCCATGACCATATCCACATGCAAGGAAACCTCCTCCTCCATAGACTCCTGACTGAGGCTAATTTGGGTCACCACTGATGGAGCCCTTGAGAGGGCATCTGCTACCACGAAGGTGACCCAGGCACATAGGTTAGAACAAGATCATTGTGTTGCAACCTCATCATCATCCTTTGAAGACGAGGAGGCATGTCATTCAGATTTTTTTTGTTGAGAGATTGGAATAGGGGGTTTATGGTCTGTTTCTAGAATCATCTTTGGTAAGCCATAAATGTAACAGTGAAACTTCTCACAACCAACAACCTATCCTAGGCACTCCTTTTCTATTTGAGCATAACGCTTCTCAGCATCAGTCAAAGAATGGGCCACAGGCTTCAGAAACACCTTGATGCTCCTGAAGCAGCACTGCTCCAAAGCCATCTTTGGAGGCCTCCATGGACACCTTAGTAGGCCTGTCAGGTTCGAGAAAAGTTAGCACTGTCTTTTCAGACAAAATGTTCTTTACATTGTTCCACTCTCATGTTCTCTGTTCCACAATAACTATGTCTTGTCCTTAAGTTCACTGTTTTAGGTGACAGATTTGGTACAAATTAACCAAGACCCAAAACACGCTGATTTGACTTTCCTATCTGTGGGATTATCTCCCTCACCTCTTTGACCTTGGCATGATCAGGCTGCACACCCTCCGAGGATACCCTATCCCCAAGACACATGATATCCTTCACACAAAACGTACATTTAGCCCGATTTAGCTTTAAACCATGCTTCTGAACCCTCTGCAGAGTCTTTTCCAACAACTCCTGGTGTTCCAGAATTGTGCACCCCCAGACCGCAAAATCATCCACAATCATCATCTAACCCCTCAATGGCACTTTCCTTGGCCTTGTGAAAGAGCTCAGGGGCAGAACTTATGCCAAAAGGTGACCTCTTAAAGGAATATCTTCCACAGGGGTTATTGACTGTACAAAACTTAGCACTGGCTGCATCCAACCTCATCTGCCAGAATCCATTTGAAGCATCCAACTTGGATGAATAATATGCGCCAGCCATTTCACAGACTATCTCCTCCATCTTAGGAATCTGAACAGTCTCCCTTTTGATATATTTATTAAGGTCCTTGGGGTCCATACAGACTCTCAGATCTCCATTCCTTTTCCGAACACAGACCATGGAATTGGCCCAGTCTGTTGGCTCCTCTGTTTTCATGGGCACATTGAGTTTCACCACTCTTCCTCAACTCCTTCTTTAGATCCTTCCATAGTGGCACCGGAACTCGGCGTGGTGCATGAATTACTATAGTGAATGAGAGGCAACCCTCAGAATCCTGTAAACACATCCAAATAGTTTTGAGCAATCATCTTACCATTTTGAACACTGTGCAGCCAGTCAAGTCATTAATGGTGTACACTCGCTTAGCCAGTCCCAACGACTCACATGCTGTATCCCCCAATCCACAGTGACCACAAACAAATCACTTTGTTCACTCTCCTCCAATTCAACAGTGTGAACATTTTGTCTCCCATATTTGTCCTTTGCAAAACACATTCTTCCAAAATTATGTTTTCAATTGAACTTGTAGCAACATTTCCTAAAGGCTGGACACTTCCTGGTCTGGTGCCTGGTGCCACATCTGTTATAATCATATTGCTTGTGAAGCCTTTGATCAAAGTCATATTGCTTGTGTCCTTATCTACAAAATCCACTGCTGCGCTTTCCACCTCCATAGCAGTACTTGCTGGTGTGGAGCTAAAGGTTTTCATATGCAATTGTGCCATCTCATTCCCCTGACATATTTTTACTGCAGTGTCCAAATGTAACTCACATTCCCGCAGCAAATTTTTCTCTAACTCTGGAGTCATTTATACCAAACACAATCTGATCTCGAAGCATAGACGAGGTTAGGTCTACAAAATTACATGTCTGTGCTTTTAATTTCAAATCAGGAAGAAAGACGTCAAACTTTTCACCTTGCTGTTGTATATGACAGCGAAACACTTAACATTCATATGTCTCGTTGATCTTAGGTGAACAATCTGCATCAAACTGATCCAGTACCTCCGCAAACTTGTCTTTATCCTCCTCATTAGCAAACGTGACGGTATTGAATATATTGATTGTCTGTGGTCCCGCTATAGTAAGAAAGAGAGCAACTTTACATTCATCCGGCTCCTTTGTAACGCCAATGGCAGACATATACAACAAAAAAACACTTTTGAAATGTTTTCTAATTCTCGTCCATATTGCCATTCAGACTCAACTCAGACTTCTATAAACTCCAACATTCACGGAAAAGAAAAAACACAATTTCCACTTCTGTAACCATGTACTACTTTGTTAGTTACAGCGAGCAAGGACAACCAGCACCATCGATCATAGTTAACGAGTTTTCATGTTATTCCGCCATTGCCACACATATACGACAGGTGTCATAAAAGAGTGTTGTAAACCATTAATACAGTAGAGACAACAATACATCACGCAAAGCAGACATACATGTCAATAAGAGTGTCCATGATTCAGTCTTTGAATGCAGCGATTGAGATAAAACTATCCAGTTTGAGTGTGTTTTGCAGCTCGTTCCAGTGTCCAGCTGCAGAAAACTGAAAAGAGGAGAGACCCAGGGATGTTTGTGCTTTGGGGACCTTTAACAGAATGTGTGTTGTATGTGGAGGATAAGGGCTGCAGTAGGTATCTCAGATAGTGGGGAGTGAGGCCTAAGAGGGTCTTAATAAATACACATCAACATCAAGAGGGTGTTGCCTCGGGTATACAGAGATCATCAGTTTACAGAGGAGTATACAGTATATACTGAATAAATATACACTGCTCAAAAAATAATGATGATGATTAATGATTAATAATGATTGAAATATTCTTATTAAATACTTTTTTCATTACATAATTGAATGTGCTGACAACAAAATCACACAAAAATGATCAATGGAATGACCCACGGAGGTCTGGATTTGGAGTCACACTCAAAATTAAAGTGGAAAACCACACTACAGGCTGATCCAACTTTGATGTAATGTCCTTAAAACAAGTCAAAATGAGGCTCAGTAGTGTGTGTGGCCTCCACGTGCCTGTATGACCTCCCTACAATGCCTGGGCATGCTCCTGATGAGGTGGCGGATGGTCTCCTGAGGGATCTCCTCCCAGACCTGGACTAAAGCATGCGCCAACTCCTGGACAGTCTGGTGGATGGAGCGAGACATGATGTCCCAGATGTGCTCAATTGGATTCAGGTCTGGGGAACGGGCGGGCCAGTCCATAGCATCAATGCCTTCCTCTTGCAGGAACTGCTGACACACTCCAGCCACATGAGGTCTAGCATTGTCTTGCATTAGGAGGAACCCAGGGCCAACCGCACCAGCATATGGTCTCACAAGGGGTCTGAGGATCTCATCTCGGTACCTAATGGCAGTCAGGCTACCTCTGGCGAGCACATGGAGGGCTGTGTGGCCCCCCAAAGAAATGCCACCCCACACCATGACTGAGCCACCGCCAAACCGGTCATGCTGGAGGATGTTACAGGCAGCAGAACATTCTCCACGGCGTCTCCAGACTCTGTCACGTCTGTCACGTGCTCAGTGTGAACCTGCTTTCATCTGTGAAGAGCACAGGTCACCAGTGGCGAATTTGCCAATCTTGGTGTTTTCTGGCAAATGCCAAACGTCCTGCACAGTGTTGGACTGTAAGCACAACCCCCACCTGTGGACGTCGGGCCCTCATACCACCCTCATAGAGTCTGTTTCTGACGGTTTGAGCAGACACATGCACATTTGTGGCCTGCTGGAGGTCATTTTGCAGGGCTCTGGCAGTGCTCCTCCTGCACCTCCTGCTCCTCCTTGCACAAAGGCGGAGGTTGCGGTCCTGCTGCTGGGTTGTTGCCCTTCTATGGCCTCCTCCACGTCTCCTGATATACTAGCCTGTCTCCTGGTAGCGCCTCCATGCTCTGGACACTACGCTGACAGACACAGCAAACCTTCTTGCCACAGCTCGCATTGATGTGCCATCCTGGATGAGCTGCACTACCTGAGCCACTTGTGTGGGTTGTAGACTCCGTCTCATTCTACTACTAGAGTGAAAGCACCGCCAGCATTCAAAAGTGACCAAAATATCAGCCAGGAAGCATAGGAACTGAGAAGTGGTCTGTGGTCACCCCCTGCAGAACCACTCCTTTATTGGGGGTGTCTTGTTAATTAATTGCCCATAATTTCCACCTGTTGTCTATTCCATTTGCACAACAGCATGTGAAATTTATTGTCAATCAGTGTTGCTTCCTAAGTGGACAGTTTGATTTCACAGAAGTGTGATTGACTTGGAGTTACATTGTGTTGTTCAAGTGTTCCCTTAATTTTTTTGAGCAGTGTATAAATGCAACATGCAACAATTTTCAACTATAATAGAGTTACAGTTCATATAAGGAAATCAGTCAATTTAAATAAATATATTAGGCTCTAAACTATGCATTTCATATGACTGGGAATACAGATTTGCACCTGTTGGTCACAGATCCCTTATAAACAAAGGTAGGGGCATGGAACAAAAAAACAGTCAGTGTCTGGTGTGACCACCATTTGCCTCATGTCACGACTTCCTCCGAAGTCGGTCCCTCTCCTTGTTCGGGCGACGTCTTCTAGCCATCGCCAATCCACCTTTCATTTTCCATTTGTTTTGTCTCGTCTTCCCACACACCTGGTTTTAATTCCATCAATTACATGTTGTGTATTTCACCCTCTGTTCCCCCCCATGTCCTTGTCCGGTATTGTTTATTGTAGTGTTTGTGCATGTTATGTCTGGTGTGCGTTGGGTTTTGTACCCATTTATTGATTGTTCTGGTTTCCGGTGGGTTTTTTATTATTAAACTGCGCTGTTGGGAACACAGTTTTTTCTCTCCTGCGTCTGATTTCTCTGCCGCCAGTACGTACCCCTTACACCTCATGCAGCACGACACATCTCCTTTGCATAGAGTTCATCAGGAATTGTGATTGTGGAATGTTGTCCCACTTCTCTTCAATGGCTGTGCGAATTTGCTGGATATTGTTGGGTAGTGAAACATGCTGTCGTACACATCAAACCAGAGCATTCCAAACATGCTCAATGGGTGAAATATCTGGTGGGTATGCAGGCCATGGAAGAACTGGGACATTTTCAGCTTCCAGGAATTGTGTATAGATCCTTGTGACATGGGGCCGTGCATTATCATGCTGAAACATGAGGTGACGGAGGCGGATGAATGGCACCACAATGGTTGTCAGGATCTCATCATGGTATCTCTGTGTATTCAAATAGCCATCGATAAAATGCAATTGTGTTCATTGTCCGTAGCTTATGCCTCCTCATACCATAACCCCACCGCCTCCATGGGCCACTATGATCACAATGTTGTCATCAGCAAACCGCTCACCCACATGAAGCCATACACGCTGTCTGTCATCTGCCCGGTACAGTTGAAACTGGGATTCATCCATGGGTGCCAGTGGCCATCGAAGGGGAGCATTTTCCCACTGAAGTTGGTTACGATGCCAAACTGCAATCAGGTCAAAACCCTGGTGAGGACTACAAGCACACAGATGAGTTTCCCTCCTGACAGTTTATGCAGAAATTAATTGGTTGTGCAAACCCACAGTTTCATCAGATGTCTGGGTGGCTGATCTCAGACGAGGTGAAAAAGCCAGATGTGGAGGTCCTGGGTTGGCGTGGTTACACGTGGTCTGCGGTTGTCAGACCAGTTGGACGTGCAGCCAAATTCTCGAAAACGACAATCTTATGGAAGTGAAGTCAACATTCAATTCTCTGGCAACAGCTATGGTGGACATTCTTGCAGTCAGCATGCCAGTTGCAGGCTCCCTCACAACTTGAGACATCAACAAATTTGTGCACAATATTATTGAGAATTTTCTTTTTTGTGCATATGGAACATTTCTGGGATGTTTTCTTTCAGCACATGGATCAACATGGGATCAACATTTTGCATGTATGTGTTTGTTCAGTATATATACACATACCATGGAAATGTTGAATGCTTGTTTGTAATTGGCTTGACGGGCATTCTAGATCTTGCAATATTTCTCTATAATGCATGATCAAATTCAATGGCTATAGTTCATTCGTATCTGTTCTGTTTGATCTGCTTTTCAAAGCAAAAGTCAAATTGTAAACATTACTGCAACTGTTGAATTCGTTGTTCATAATATCGAGTTAGGACTGATGATTTGGTTAGCTAAACGAGCAAGTCTGTTTGACAAAATGCCGCTCTTTTTCAAAAGGGGCTAAATTAGTTGTTGAGGAACTCATTAGTCAGTCAATCATTAATTAAGTGTTTCACAGACAGGAAATGCAACCATTATTATTTTGTAGGGAGGGATGGGATGAAGAGTTATAATGGTTGTCGGACAGGGTTAAAACATATACGGATTATTTATACATGCCTTGTATGATCTTTTGGCGGCATAGATGTCAGGTCCCAGCTTAGGTCTTAGACCTGTTTGGCTTATATCCCAAAATGTATTCTCTTTAATACAGCACTATCATTTAGCCCCCAAAGGCAAACATCCTCTTTACAATTAGACAGCCAGTCTTGGGGATAAGCTGGCCTCAGAGGGTGTGTAGCCTGATAATGCCAATGTCAAAGCTGTGAGGGAGATGTCAAACCCCACAGATAGGAAAAAGCATTCCGCGTGTCTTGGGCATGGTCAATTATTTGCGGAAGTCTGTACCAAACCTGTCTGCTAAAACATTGAACTTAAGGACATTCCTTCAGGACAAGACACGGTTCTCATGGAACAGAGAACATTAAAGAGAATGGAACAAGTGCTAACTTTTTTCAAACCTGACAGGCCTACTAAGGTGTCCAGGGATGCTTCCGAAAATGACATTGGAACAGTGCGGCTTCAGGAGCATCAAGGTATGTGGAAGCCTGTGACTTATTCGGACTGTTCTTTGACTGATGCTGAACAGCATTCTGTTCGAACAGAAAGGGAGTGCCTAGGGTTGGTTATTGGCTGTGAGAAATTGTACTTTTACATTTATGGCTTACCAAAGGTGATTCTTGAAACATTAACCCCCTATTCCAATCTCTCGACATGCCTCCTTGTATTCAAAGGATGATGATGAGGTTGCAACGCTATGATTTTGTTCTAACTAATGTGCCTGGGTCAACTTTAGTGGTAGCAGATGCCCTCTCAAGGGCTCCACCAGTGGTGACCCAAATTAGCCTCAGTCAGGAGTCTATGGAGAAGGAGGTTTCCTTGCATGTGGACATGGTCATGGAGTCACTTCCTGTATCTGAGCTACAACTAAGGAGAATAGCTGAAGAGACCACAAAAGATCCCATTCTTTGCAAAGTGATGCAGAATCTGGAAAATGGCTGGCAAAAGGGCTCTTGTAAGCAGTAGTTACCACTAAGTGCAGAGCTGTCAGTGGTCAATGGTATGCTGTGGAAGACAAACAGAATAGTGATACCTACTTCAATGCGTCAGGAGATTCAGAGTGCATGAAGGACATCTTGGAGCTGAGAAATGTAAGAGGATGGACAAAGAGTCCTTTTACTGGCCAAATATACATTTTGACATTGAGCACATGGTGGAAATTGTAACACTTGTCAAATTTCATATAGACAACCAAAGTAGCCCATGGTTATGGGAGAGGTACATATCACAGCCTGGGAGAAGGTTGGAGTTGACCTGTTTCACTGCAATGGTAAGGACTACTTGTTGACTATTGACTACATGTCAAATTACCCTGAAATTACACTCTTGTCCAGCACTACAGCATTTTGCACTTTGAAATAATGTTTTGCTAGGTATGGGATCTCTCTAGTGGTGGTTTCTGATAATGCACCCCAATTTGTTTGCAGTGAGTATTATGAGTTTAGACATATAACCACTCATCCGCTATATCCTAAAAGTAACGGAAAGGCTGAAAAAGGTGTGTAAATTGTGAGGAGACTTTAAAAAGGCTTTGTCTTAGAGAGCAGCGCCCTTAGAGTGTGGCCGATCACCTGCAGAAATCCTAATGGGATGCAAGTTGCGTTCCCGGTTGTCTATTCTCTGCAGAATGACTGCCAATCAGCTGTGCAGGACAGGACCCTACAGTTGAAGAGTTTGGCAGCTCAAGATGTGGTTCGAATGCTGCGTCCAGATTCATGGGGTAGAAAAGTTACTCTTTTGGAGGAGGTTGCGCCTCGGTCATATCAAGTCAGGACAGAAGATGGGGCTGTGTATCGGGACACAGGCATACTGTCACAGGGCACACAGGAAAAAGAAAGGAGAACAAATAGGGATAATTATGTGACACCAGGTACTGGGAGTGTGAGAGTAGTTTCTGACATAGTACCTCAGACCCTGCGTAGGTCTCAGAGACCTCCAAAAAGACTGACTATTCAATGGTGATGTTCAATTGACCAAAGCCTGAGAGGCTGACTTACTGAGTTGTTGGTGTTGTTTTGATACTTACTGTGCGGTTGCTACGAATCCTTCTACTCAGGCCATTTCCGGCCTATCCAGAAATGACTTTCCCCAGTTCCTTCTACAAGGGTTAAAGAGTTAATTCAAACAGTTATCTTGTTCAACAAGTTCAAAATCAGACCTCCCCAGAAGGGGAGACATGTTCAATAACTAATCATACACTAACTGGCCTGAGAACATCTTGACATCACAACAAGGGCATGACTAGGTCACTCAAAGGACTCGAAACCTTCGATCATCTAATAGGTGTAATCAAATTACAGCAGGCGCCTACTATATTCTCTCTGAGATTATCCAATTGCTGATGACTTTGTTTTGAACAACACACCTCATTTTGACATCACCACAAATTACTTCAACGATGGCACTCAGACTGTGAGTAACGAATGATAGAGCAGTGGAAGAATTCAGTTTGAGTTGTCAGACAAATGTCTGCCACATTTCCTGGTGACATCATCATTGGAGGACTTCACAATTCATGAATTTGCCTTTTTGACAATCAAATCAAAATGTTATTTGTGCAATGCTTATTTTCAAGCCCTTAACCAACAATGCAGTTTTAAGAAAAATTCCCCCCAAAAAGTAAGAGAGGAGAATACCAAATAATTAAAGAGCAGTAGTAAATAACAATAGTGGGGCTATACAGGGGCTACCGGTACAAATACAATGTGTCAATGTGCGAGGACACCGGTGTCAAGGTAATTGAGGTAATTATTTGCATGTCGAGAGAGTTATTAAAGTGGCTATGCATAGATAATAACAGAGAGTAAAAGCAGTTCGGGGGGAGGGGGAAATTAAAATAGTCTGGGTAGCCATTTGATTAGCTGTTCAGGAGTCTTATGGCTTGGGGTAGAAGCTGTTTAGAAGCCTCTTGGACCTAAACTTGGCACTCCGTTACTGCTTGACTTGCAGTAGCAGAGGGAACAGTCTATGACTAGGGTGGCAGGAGTCTTTGACCATTTTTAGGGCCTTCCTCTGACACCGGCTGGTAAAGAGGTCCTGGATGGCAGGAAGCTTGACCCCGGGGGTGTACTGGGCCATACGCACTACCCTCTGTAGTCCCTTGTGGCCGGAGGCCGAGCAATTGCCATACCAGGCAGTTATTCAATGGTGCAGCTGTAAAACATTTTGAGGCTCTGAGGACCCATGCCAAATCTTTTCAGTCTCCTGCCGGGGAATAGGTATTGTCGTACCCTCTTCAGGACTATCCAGGTGTGCCTGGAGCATGTTAGTTTGTTGGTGATGTGGACTCCAAGGAACTTGAAGCTCTAAACCTGCTCCACCACAACCCCATCGATGAGAATGGGGGCATGATCGGTCCTCCTTTTCCTGTAGTCCACAATCACCTCCTTTATCTTGATCACGTTGAGGGAGAGGTTGTTGTCCTTGCACCACACGGTCAGGTCTCTGACCTCCTCCCTGTCGGCTGTCTCATCGTTGTCGGTGGTCAGGCCTACCACTGTTGTGTCATCGGCAAACTTAATGATGGTGTTGGAGTCGTGCCTGGCCATGCAGTCATGAGTGAACAGGGACTACAGGAGGACACTGAGCATGCACTCCTGATGGGCCCCCGTGTTGAGGATCAGTGTGGCGGATGTGTTGTTACCTACCCTTACCACCTGGGGGAAGCCCGTCAGGCAGTCCAGGATCCAGTTGCAGAGGAAGGTGTTTAGTCCCAGGGTCCTTAACTTAGTGATGAGTTTTGAGGGCAACTATGGTGTTGAACGCTGAGCTGTAGTCAATTAATAGCATTCTGACACAGATGTTCCTTTTGTCCAGGTGTGAAAGGGCAGTGTGGAGTGCAATAGTGATTGCATCATCTGTGGATCTGTTTGGGCGAATTAGAGTGGGTCTAGGGCAGTGGTCAACAACCTTTTGAGTTAAGATCACTTTCTGAGTCAAAATGCATGCCGAGATCTATCGTTCTGATTTATATTTAACATGATTTCAAAAATGTAACCCTATGCAACATTAATCAATTAAAAACAGTACTGTAGCAATGAGTTTTGTACAGTAAGTTGTAGGCCCAATACATTATTACCACATACTGGCTTTGCTTGAATTTACCTGTCAATGCATTGTTATTCGGGACATTTAAAAAATATATATATTTCAAAATTTGAGGTAGGCTATATGATCACACAGGTAATAGATTCATTGTTGTATTTCTTGTGATGCACTTCTAAGTGAGCATACATTTAAGTAATTCACTTTTAATTTTACTGAGCTGATGGTGCCTGAATCTGATAGTCAGTCTCAGCGGAAGGAGAGAGCAACAGTTTTAAGGGTCTGTCTCTCTTCATCCCTCCCCTCTCCCTTTCCTCCACTGACACTGACCAAAAAGGTACACCGTCTTCCAGCTGATGGCGAAACTCGAGTCGCACCACATTATTTCTGCCTCATGCACAAATTCATGCTGTTACTGCTATGAACAGAGAAAGTGAAATATTCCTTGATATTAACAAAGGCCCAATCTGCTAATAACAACAACACAAGCCTATAGATTCACTTTCCTACTCATTCATTACTGCCACACTGCTTGTTGTAGCGCTGAGTGGAAATAGGAAGAACGAGTATTTTATGGGTAATAAAAGTGTTGAATACAAAGTGTTGACAGTGCTAACATTATCTCACTCATAAAAACAGCAGCCCTTTGCTGTATTCGCTGGCAGTCTCTCTCTTGTCATGGTTTTAAACGTTTTGAAGTTTCACCGTGTCAATTTTGCCGAAGCTTTCTTTTATGCCTCCTATGTTACTGCATACACGGTCATCTGAGCAATCTGATTGGGCAGTGTTAGCAAAGTGCACTTGATTTCCTCTCCAGGCCCACCAGGAAGGCAGAGTTTGGACCTTTTGACGTATGAAATGGCAACAGTTTGCCTACCCAGCGCAGCTGAATCGGCTGCACTAACCACCAACAGCCCGAGACTAAAAATAAAAAAGGCTTTATCGTTGGGTTTTTACAGAAATGTTTGGCGATAAACTAGAAATGCCTTGGAGATCGACAAGTCGATCGCAATTGACTGGTTGGTGACCACTGGTATAGGGTTTCTGGGATAATGGGGTTGATGTGAGCCATGACCAGCCTTTCATAGCATTTCATGGCTACAGAAGTGAGTGCTATGGGTCGTAAGTCATTTAGGCAAGTTACCTTAGTGTTCATGGGCACAGGGACCATGGTGGTTTGCTTGAAACATGTTGGTGTTACAGACTCAGACAGGGAGAGGGTGAAAATGTGAGTGAAGACACTTGCCTGTTGGTCAGTGCATGTTGGAGTACACGTCCTGTAATCCGTCTGGCCCAGCGGCCGTGTGAATGTTGACCTATTTAAAGGTCTTACTCACATCGGCTGCAGAGAACTTAATCACACAGTCGTCTGGAAAAATGTTATGCTCTCTTGCATGTTTCAGTTTTATTTGCCTCAAAGTTATTTAGCTCACCTGGTAGGCTCGTGTCACTGGACACCTCTCGGGTGTAGTCTTGTAGTCTGTAATAGTTTGCAAGCCCTGCCACATCCGACAAGCATCAGAGCCGGTTTGGTACGATTTGATCGTAGTCCTTAGTCTTGCCTATTTGATGGTTCGCCAGAGGGCATAGTGGGATTTCTTATAAGCTTCCAGGTTAGAGTTCCACTCCTTGAAAGCAGCAGCTCTACCCTTTAGATCAGTGCAAATGTTGCCTGTGTAACGGATGTGAAACGGCTAGCTTAGTTAGCGGTGTGCGCTAAATAGCGTTTCAATCGGTTACGTCACTTGCTCTGAGACCTTGAAGTAGTGTTTCCCCTTGCTCTGCAAGGGCCGCGGCTCTTGTGGAGCGATGGGTAACGATGCTTCGAGGGTGACTGTTGTCGTTGTGTGCAGAAGGTCCCTGGTTCGTGCCCGGGAATGGGCGAGGGGACGGTTTAAAATTATACTGTTACATTGATGCTGTTGACCCGGATTACTGGTTGCTGCGGAAAAAGGAGGAAGGTCAAAAGGGGGGTGAGTGTAACGGATGTGAAACGGCTAGCTAAGTTAGCGGTGTGCGCTAAATAGCGTTTCAATTGGTTATGTCACTTGCTCTGAGACTTTGAAGTAGTGTTTCCCCTTGCTCTGCAAGGGCCGCGGCTTTTGTGGAGCGATGGGTAATGGCGCTTCGTGGTTGACTGTTGTTGATGTGTGCAGAAGGTCCCTGGTTCGCACCCGGGTATGGGCGAGGGGACGGACGTAAAGTTATTCTGTTACACCTGTAATCCATGGCTTCTGGTTGGGGTCACTGTGGGGATGACATTGTCAACACAATTGATGCAGCCAGTGACTGATGGGGTGTACTCCTCAATGCCATCAGAAGAATCCCGTAACATATTTCATTCTGTGCTAGCAAACCAGTCCTGTAGTTTAGCATCTTCTTCATCTGACCACTTTTTTATAGACTTTGTCACTGGTGCTTCCTGCTTTAATTTTCGCTTGTAAGCAGGAATCAGGAGAATAGAATTATGGTCAGATTTGCAAAATGGAGGGTGAGGGAGAGCTTTGAATGCGTCTCTGTGTGGAGTAAAGGTGGTCTAGAGTTTTTTTTCCTCTGGTTGCACATTTAACATGCTGAAAGAAATGAGGTAAAACTGATATGTTTCCCTTCATTAAAGTCCAAAAGTTCACCTTCAGAGATGAATGTATCAAACCAGTTGCTGTTATAAAAGTGTTTTGTTGTTATGCGCTCTCCTCAAACAATAGCATGGTATTTCGTTGCTTTAATCGCTACTGTAAATTGGACACTGCAGTTACCCGATTAACAAGAATATAAGCTTTCAGCCCATACAAGACAAGTCTATGTCCTGGCTGTTGGCTGTTGTTTACAACGTCATTCTTGTCACATTATCGCATACTGAGCAACAACTCTCCCGGTTTAGCGACACCGATCCCGTAGTTAATTAAGGAAAGGATGCCCCATGCAGGCTTTAGAATGGCCAAATGAAGTCTCAGGGCAAGTCTAAGAGTGATTGTACAATGGAGAAGAGTTCGGGAGTCTTTGCAGCGTGTAGATGGGGCAGGTGTCATTGCCAGAATTATCCAGCTTTGTTGCATTGCTCGGCAAAAATACTCTGTTCCTGCTCCCCTGTCTCTTCCACATTGATACAAATCATAAATTGATGAAGTACTAAGATGTTATTTTAACTTTTTTATTCTTACTTATTTGTAGACACATTTTCAATGATGTATGAAATTGGAGTTGTTCTTCATCAATAAATAATGAAGCAGGTTAATTTCATCTCTTATTCTTATCCAGAGAAATAAGTCCCTAGCGGACAAAACCAAAATGACAGCTTGGTAGACAAAAGAAAGGTGTGGGCGGTTCAAGGGCGGGAAACTCAGAGGATTACTACACTCATAGAAATTGCTAATACTTTACATGAACGGCTGCTCATTCGAAAATAAATTGCAATTTATATTTATGCCCATATGTCGTTGTTGTCTTCTCTGTTGGAATCCGGTCCATCTGCTGGAGAGTTCATCGAAGTCTCTCTGGTTGTGTTTCCCCGAAGATCAGAGTACCATTCAGAAATGTTTTTATAGATTAGATGTTTCGGCGGTTGTCTGTATCCTCGTTCTAGGTTTACGTCATTTCTAGCTGTAGACTAGTAACTTGTGTCTTCTATATTTTCTCACTTATTCTGTACTGAATCGATAGTCTCAGAATTGAACCATTTCCAGCCGTGTAGCCAATGCTCCACGTGGGATTGTTTTCTAGTCTTATAGTTTGTAAAGGTCTTAACCATTCGAGACGTCCGGTTTACTGTGGGTCTCTTTTGCACAAATGTAATTTTCTTCACAAGTGATTTTATACTGTTCTGGGAATAGGGGGCGTTCCATGACGCCGTGTCATGTCTGTGGTCACAGGGGCATGGCCACTGACGAGTTAAACTTTACATGGAAGACAATTCTCCCAATTTAAAGGTTAACATGACATTTACCTACTTTTATTTTTTATCTTATTCTTATACAAGAACAAGATGCAAACCCCATAATTGAGAAATGTACACATTCAGATATATGTGTGTTTCCTGGATCATGAGATCACAAAAGGAAACACACTCGTCATAACTGTCCCTTAAGTGTCTGCAGACCATTCTCACATTCTCAACAGTAGAAATATTGTTTAATTCTCCCATTTTGGGGATTTGGAGTTTGGCCAAGGCTTTGCTTTGGGAGACTCTCTTCCTCAAGACTGCATGGCAGTTTCTACCTGGTACCTGGTAGGAGAGAGAGTGAGAGAGGCGTGGGAGCCATGATGTACAACCAGAAAGGGCCACGAAATGACACCTCTTTCTCTCTCACTCTCAATCTTTCACTCTCACCCTCTCTACATCTATCTCTCTCTCACAACTGCTCACACTTAGAAGGGTTAAATGTAGGCACATACTACAAAATAAGGCCCTGTCATGCCAAATAATGTCCCCCGGCCAAATACTGTGCCCCTCTACGTCACAATGGGAATCGATAAACTATTAGTGTCCGTTGCTATATCAGTGGTATGATTCCCTAATGATTCAAATTTTGGAGATCATTGCAGACAAAATTATGTTCTTTTTATCATCACTATGCAAACAAGGCTGATTTCCACAGCAATTTCACTGTTTACAACTTCTTGATACTACCCATACCGCATGCGGGAGCGTAATCATAGCCTCAAACTAATTAGCATAACGCAGCGGACATACATTTTCCTAGAAAATGTTCCTATTCATGAAAATCACAAATGAAATATATTGAGACACAGCTTAGCCTTTTGCTAATCACACTGTCATCTCAGATTTTTAAAATATGCTTTACAGCCAACGCTAGACAAGCATTTGTGTAAGTTTATCATGGCATATTGCTATGGCTAGGCTCTGCTAGCATTTGTCAACATTTTCACGAAAATAAGAAAAGCAATCAAATTAAATCATTTACCTTTGAAGAACTTCAGATGTTTTCACTCAGGAGACTCCCAGTTAGATAGCAAATCTACAATTTTTTTATTTTTTTGTAGACGAAATAGCTCCGTTTGTTCTTCACGTTTGGCTGAGAAATCGACCGGAAAATGTAGTGACTACAACGGCAAACTTTTTTCCAAATTAGCTCCATAATATCGACAGAAACATGGAAAACATTGTTTAGAATCAATTCTCAAGGTGTTTTTCACATATATATTCAGTAATATATCCGTCGGGACAATTGGTTTCTCATAAAAAGCGATTGGAAAAATGGCTACTTGTGTACTTTACGCCAGATTTTCTGCAGGAGCCATCATGTGACCACTTGCTAAATGTGGTCCCTTACGGCTATTCTTCAACATAAATGCGTAAAAAGACATCACAATAACGTAGACACCTTGGGGAATACATAGAAAACGTAAGCTCATTCGTAGCTCATTCACAGCCATATAAGGAGTCATTGGCATGAGGCGGTTTCAAAAAATAAGGCACTTTCTGATTGGATTTTTATCTGGGTTTCGCCTGTAACATCAGTTCTGTTGCACTCACAGACAATATCTTTGCATTTTTGGAAACCTCGAGAGTGTTTTCTATCCAAAGCTCAATTATATGCATAGTCGAGCATCTTGTCGTGACAAAATATCCCATTTAAAACGGGAACGTTTTTTTATCCAAAAATGAAAAGTTAATTAGTTATAAAAGGTTAAAAAATGAAAACAATTTGAACTACTTGTGGGTACCTTGTTAACATTACAACATGAAATCCATGTCTTAAACATTGCTATAGTGCCTTGCAAAAGTATTCATCCCACTTAGCATTTTTCCTATTTTGTTGCATTTCTACCTGTAATTTAAATGGATTTTTATTTGGATTTCATGTAATGCACATACACAAAATATTCAAAATTGGTGAAGTGAAATGAAAATATTTACTTGTTTAAAAAATATATAATAATTAAAAACTGAAAAGTGGTGCATGCATTTGTATTCACCCCCTTTGCTATGAAGCCCCTAAATAAGATCTGGTGCAACTAATTACCTTCAGAAGTCACAGAATTAGTTAGATTGCACACAGGTGGACTTTATTTAAGTGTCACATGATCTGAAAGAACCCCAGATTCTGCAAGACTACTAAGCAAGGGGCACCACCAAGCAAGCAGCACCAGGAAGACCAAGGAGCTCTCCAAACAGGTCAGGGACAAAGTTGTGGAGAAGTACAGATCAGGGTTGGGTTACAAAACAATATCCGAAACTTTGAAAACCCCCAGAGCACCATTAAATCCATTATTAAAAACTGGAAAGAATATGGCAACACAACAATCCTGCCAAGAGAGGGCCGCCCACCAAAACTCACAGACCCGGCAAGGAGGGCATTAATCAGAGAGGCAACAAAGAGACCAAAGATAACCCTGAAGGAGCTGCAAAGCTCCACAGTGGAGATTGGACTATCTGTCCATAGGACCATTTAACCTGTTACTCCTACCCCCTACTTTTTCGAACATTCTGTTAAAAATCGCGCAACATTTCAGCGCCCTGCTACTCATGCCAGGAATATAGTATATGCATATGATTAGTATGTGTGGATAGAAAACACTCAGACATTTATAAAACTGGTTAAATCACGGCTGTGACTATAACAGAACGTGCGTTTCATCAAAAAGTGCAGGAAAATCTGATCACTGAAAATGGGAAAATATATCCATGCGCCACTTCAACCAATTGTTAAACGTGAACCACATTAAATGAGGCAGAGGTTGCAATACCTACAGCTTCCACACGATGTCAAGAGTCTTGTCATTTCCCTACTATTTGTTTCTTGGTCAAACAGACATAAGGCAGCGCAGTTCTTCCGGTCTCCGACCGGATATTTTGGTTGAGATTTACCCGGACATTATTTCCAGACGTACAGCTATAGAATATACATCGCCTCGTGATAAATTTGATCGCTTATTAACGTTTACTAATACCTAAAGTTGCATTACAAAAGTATTTCGAAGTGTTTTGTGAAAGTTTATCGTCGACTTTTTTAATTTAAAAAAATGACGTTACGTTATAAAACGCTATCTTTTTAATTGATCACACAGTCTTCATAGATCGATATCTAGGCTATATATGGACCGATTTAATCGTAAAAAAGACCCAATAGTGATGTTTATGGGACATCTAGGAGTGCCAACAAAGAAGATGGTCAAAGGTAATGAATGTTTTATAGTTTATTTGTGCGTTTTGTGTAGCGCCGACTATGCTAATTATTTTGTTTATTTTGCGCCGACGACACAACAGTGGTAGGCCTGATCAACGACAACAACGAGACAGCCCATAAGGAGGGGGTCAGAGACCGGGCCGTGTTGTTGTCCTGGCACCACCTATCCCTCAATGTGATCAAGACAAAGGAGATGATTGTGAACTACAGTAAAAATAAGACCGAGCACACCCCCATTCTCATCGACGGGGCTGCAGTGGAGCAGGTTGACAGCTTCAAGTTCCTTGGTCTCCACATCACCAACAAACTAACATGGTCCAACCACACCAAGACAGTCGTGAAGCGGGCACGACAAAACCTATTCCCCTCAGGAGACTGGAAAGATTTGGCATAGGTCCTCAGATCCTCAAAAGGTTCTATTGCTGCTCCATCGAGAGCATCCTGACTGGTTGCATCACTGCCTGCTATGGCATCTGCTCGGCCTCCGACCACAAGGCCCGACAGAGGGTAGTGTGAACTGCCCAGTACACTGGGGCCAAGCTTCCTGCTATCCAGTACCTCTATACCAGGTGGTCAGAGAAATGCCCTAAAAATGGTCAAAGACTCTAGCCACCGTAGTGGCCGGAGTGCCAAGTCTAGGTCCAAGAGGCTTCTAAACAGCTTCTACCTCCAAGCCATAAGACTCCTGAACATCTAGTCAAATTACTACCCAGACTATTTGCATTGCCCCCCCCTCCCTCCACACCCACTGCCACTCTCTGTTGTCGTCAATGCATATTCACTTTAATAGCTCTACCTACATGTACATACTACCTCAACTAACCGGTGCCCCTGCATATTGTCTCTGTACCGGCTCCCCCCTGTATATATTGTACTTTTTTACTGCTACTCTTTAATTACTTGTTACTTTTATCTCTTCTTATCCGTATTTTCTTTAAAGTGCACTGTTGGTTAGGGCCTCGTAAGTAAGCATTTCACTGTAAGGTCTATCTATACCTGTTGTATTTGGCACATGTGACTAATAAAAGTTGATTTGACTTGACTTCACACAAGGCACCAGTGTAGAAAGTAGTATTGTAGCTTTTATTGCATAGATATTTTAGTACTGGTGACCACAGTTGGACCTATTATTGGACAGTTCACAGTTAAGTTTAGTGTAGAACAATCTTGTCTACCATTCGGCTTTTTCCGAAACAATTTAGACTGGGAACGAGGTTAGTGTCGAATGCAAGGTCAGCAGGAAGTAGGAATCTCAAACCGAGGCATCATGGGAAGAGGGAAGGATCTTGGCAGAATAGTATGAGATAGTGAGATGAGGCCTGGTCCAGGACCGGTGGAAAATTCCCGATCGTGTGTGACATTCAGACTGGAGGTGTGTACTCACCTCTGGAACACACTCCTATAACTCAGGAGTGGGACATTCCTGAGGGGAGAAGAATGTGATGAAGCCATATGAATGGAGCTTTTGATTCCAGATAAGGTGATAACATCAGCAAAGGCCCAAACAGCATGTTACTGTGTTTATGTGTTTTAGCTTTTATGGAGATTGAGTGGGTAAAAAGGTAAAGGAATAGTTTATTTAAATGTGAGACACCTAGTTTGGTAATTTTTATTTTGTCTTTGATTGACACCAAAAGAAAACATTTCTGTCTAATGTAATATGCGAGACACCAAGCTTTGCTAGGGTGTATTGTTACTTTTTTACTGGAACGAGTTTGATTGACACTTGGTTTTGTTTGAAACTTTACTTATTTGATTGACAGGTGGGTGCTGTTTGAGGGGATCAACTACCGGGGTGCTCAGATTCTGCTGAAGCCCGGTGAGGTGCCTAATTGGCGCACGTTCAGTAGCTGGCAGCGAATCGGACCCCCGCGCCCACTTATCCAGGTGAAAAGCCATCTCAAATGTGATTATGTGATTATGTGGGGCACACAGAGATTAGGCCAGGATTCAATCCAAGGCGCGTTAATAGAGCTGCACACTATAACAGCCATTTAAAGGGAATTTATGCTTGCGAACAAAATGCGAGCTCTACAAAATTCAGGAAAAAAAACACTTTTTAAAAGGTGTTTTTTCAGCTATCTAGTGCACTGCTCTGTAACAGGCCTAGGATTGAATCCGTGCCTAAGCATATTAATGGATTTGCATAATGTTCTCCAATGTTGTGAGCAAAGGCCCTGGATTGCAGACATACAACACATGACCAAAAGTATGTGGACATCTGCTTGTCAAAAATCTCATTCCAAAATCATGGGCATTAATATGGAGTTGGTCCCCCCTATGCTGCTATAACAGCCTCCACTCTTCTGGGAAGGCTTTCCACAAGATGTTGGTATATTGCTGCAGGGACTTGCTTCCATTCAGCCACAATACCTTTAGTGAAGTCGAGCACTGATGTTGGGCGATTAGGCCTGGCTCGCAGTCGGCGTTCCAATTCATCCCAAAGGTGTTCGATGGGTTTGATGTCAGGGCTTTAGGCAGGCCAGTCAAGTTCATCCACATTGATCTCGACAAACCATTTCGGTACGGACTTCGCTTTGTGCACAATGGCTTTCTACTTACTGAAACAGGAGAGGGCCTTCCCCAAACAAAGTTGGAGGCACAGAATCATCTACAATGTCTCTGTATGGTCTAGCGTTAAGATTTCCCTTCACGAAGGGACCTAGACAAACCATGAAAAACAGCCCCAGACCATTATTTTTCCTACACCGCTCCAGCCAATGATGGGCATTGTGCTTGTGGATCTCAGGCTTGTGTGCAGCTGCTTGGCCATGGAAACCCACTTCATGACGCTCCCGACGAGCACATTGAAAGTCGCTGAGCTCTTCAGTAAGGCAATTTTACTACCAATGTTTGTCTATGGAGATTGCATGGCAGTGTGCTCAATTTTATACACCTGTCAGCAACGGGTGTGGCTGAAATAACCGAATCCACACATTTGAAGGGGTGTCCACATACCTTTACATATATAGTGTTTTTTGAGAGCATTTTGAACAGAGAACTAAACAGAGGCACTGTGTGTGTGTGTGTGTGTGTGTGTGTGTGTGTGTGTGTGTGTGTGTGTGTGTGTGTGTGTGTGTGTGTGTGTGTGTGTGTGTGTGTGTGTGTGTGTGTGTGTGTGTGTGTGTGTGTGTGTGTGTGTGTGTGTGTGTGTGTGTGTGTGTGTGTGTGTGTGTGCGTGTGTGTGTGTGTGTGTGTGTGTGTGTGTGCGTGTGTGTGTATCCATGCATGTCCATTTGTGTGTATATCCATGCGTGTGTGTGTTACCTGAGCAGCGACAGGTGTACTTCCGGTTGATATTGAAGACGTCAATCTGATGCGTATCCAGTTAATGGAGGAGAAGGGCGGAGTCAAACAGATCTGGATCTATCAAGACGGACATCTCCACCGCAAGGTATGTTAGCAACCATTGTCATGGCAACGGGGTGTTCAGAGGAGTAGGTGGACAGGCCAGGAAAGCCCTAAATTTAGTGCTGTGGCATATCAAGCTTTTGAGCAGGGGTATTTCAATCTGAGCCTGGAGTAGTTGGTTTTCTTCTCTATCTGATAAGGAATTGTACCAGGTATCTTAGTTCTAATCAGTCCTTGATTGGAGGGGAAGAATAAAAATCAGCAGTGGAAATAGATTTGAGGTCCAGATATAAATATCCCTGCACTAGAACCTTCTTTGTAGGGTTTTGCGCAAAAATGGTTGTCAGACGCAGTTCTTGGTTAATACATTTTCCCTTGGGGATTTTTAAGTATTCTACCTATTTAGTAGTCTATGTCTCGAGCGTGGGCTGCACCTTCACCTACTTATAAACTCAGCAACAAAAATAAAAATCCTCTCACAGTCAACTGCGTTTATATATTATAAGCCAAGTTGAAGCATTTGGTCCCCTTGATTCTCCTCCGATAGCTCTTTTTTCTCATGTGCCTTGTCCATGTTCAGTCTCACCTTGATTGATAATAGAAATATGCAATTATATTTCATATCATTACAAATACATCTACAAACACAACAAAAAAAGAAACGTCCTATCACTGTCAACTGTGTTTATTTTCAGCAAACATTTGTATGAACATAAAAGATTCAACAACTGACACAAACTGAACAAGTTCCACAGACAGAAATGGAATAATGTGTCCCTGAACAAAGGGGGGGGTCAAAATCAAAACTAACAGTATGGCCACCAGCTGCATTAAGTACTGCAGTGCATCTCCTCCTCATGGACTGCAACAGATTTGCCAGTTCTTGCTGTGAGATGTTACCCCACTGTTCCACCAAGACACCTGCAAGTTTTTGGACATTTCTGGGGGGAATGGCCATAGTCCTCACCCTCCGATCCAACAGGTCCCAGACGTGCTCAAAGGGATTGAGATCCTGACTCTTCGATGGCCATGGCAGAACATTGACATTCCTGTCTTGCAGGAAATCACGCACAGAATGAGCAGTTTGGCTGGTGGCATTGTCATGCTGGAGGGTCATGTCAGGATGAGCCTGCAGGAAGGGCACCACATGAGGGAGGAGGATGTCTTCGCTGTAACGCACAGCGTTGAGATTGCCTGCCATGACAACAAGCTCAGTCCGATGATGCTGTGACACACCGCCCCAGACCAAGAGGACCCTCCCCATCCAAATCGATCCCGTTCCAGAGTACAGGCCTCGGTGTAACGCTCTTTCCTTCGACGATAAACGCGAATCCGACCATCACCCCTGGTGAGACAAAACCACAACTCGTCAGTGAAGAGCACTTTTTACCAGTCCTGTCTGGTCCAGTGACGGTGGGTTTGTGCCCATAGGCAACGTTGTTGCCGGTGATGTCTGGTGAAGACCTGGCTAACAACAGGCCTACAAGCCCTCTTTCCAGCGTCTCTCAGCCTATTGTGGACAGTCTGAGCACTGATGGAGGGATTGTGCGTTCCTGGTGTAACTCGGCAGTTGTTGTTGCCATCCTGTACCTGTCCCACAGGAATGATGTTCGGATGTACCGATCCTGTGCAAGTGTTGTTACACGTGGTATGCCACTGCGAGGACGATCAGCTGTCTGTTCTGTCTCCCTGTAGCGCTGTCTTAGGCGTTTCCCAGTATGGACATTGCAAATTTATTGCCCGCCGTCCTCATGCCTCGTTGCAGCATGCCTAAGGCACATTCACGCAGATGAGCAGGGACCCTGGGAATCTTTCTTTTTGTGTTTTTCAGAGTCAGTAGAAAGGCCTCTTTAGTGCCAAAGTTTTCATAACTGTAACCTTAATTGCCTACCGTCTGTAAGCTATTAGTGTCTTAACTAACGACCGTTCCACAGGTGCATGTTCATTAATTGTTGATGGTTCATTGAAGCATGGGAAACAGTGTTTCAACCCTTTACAATGAAGATCTGTGAAGTTATTTGGATTTTTATGAATTGTCTTTGAAAGACAGGGTCCTGAAAAATGGACGTTTTTTTGTTGTTCGCTGAGTTTAGTTTATAATTCCAGAGAAGCACTGAACGAGGCCTTGTAACTTCACATAAATTGAGGCTTTTGGAATGTTTTCCATCACATTCCTCATGGATTATGGACCAGGATCCAGCACCCATCTATATTTTGAGTGTAGAATAACTTTTGAGTGAGCAGGCACAATTTTTCTCATGTGTGGTTTACTGTCTATAGTTTTGGTATGTATGTATGCTGCACAAATTATTTCCTCTTTAGAGCGTAATACAGTTTTCCTATCTAATCTTCTACTCTGTCTGTGTCCCCGTCTCCAGATGCTTGAGGATTGCTGTGTTGCTCCATCCGCTATACCGCCGCATCCGACCTTGCTCCTGGAGGTCAATGGTGAGGCAGAAACAGATTCAGATTGGGATCAACTTTATTATCCCACCAGGGGGAAAGTCATTTGGTCATGTACTAAAAAGCTAATACATAAAACATGAAAACACAGAATCGAAACAATAGAATTCATTCAAAGTGCTATAGCTACACATTTGAAGTGAAAGTGCAATATGCTGTATCCTCGAGAAACAACAACAGACATGGGTTATCAGGGTCATATTCACTAGGCCATAGTGTGCACTGATGAATAGGACCCATGTTTGCTGAATTCCAAATCGACCCTCAGCCCTTACTTCCCTGCCACTCCTGTAGATCTGAGAGGATTGGACAGATAGAAGCAATATATATATATATATTTTTTTTTTTCTTTTTACTTTTATTTAAAGTCAGTTTAGAACAAATACTTATTTGCAATGACGGCCTAGCCCGGCCAAACCCAGATGATGCTGGGCCAATTGTGCGCCGCCCTATGGGACTTCCAATCACAGCCAGATGAGATACAGTTTGGATTTGAACCAGGGACTGTAGTGACGCCTATTGTCCTGAGATGCAGTGCCTTAGACTGCTGCGCCACTCTGTATTTCCACCCAGCCAATCAGAAGACAAGAGAAAGTGCCTATGCTGTAGTGATCTGGGCATCCATTTGGAATCCAGTGTCACTTAATATTCACTGGTTTCACTTCATTGTCCCCCACAATGAAATCGGAGGGGGGACTATGGATCTTTCTCCGCGCATTCGTACGTTAATACGCAATATCTCAGAAACCACTGGCCCAAACTTGGGTGAATTATGCATCTTGCCATAAAGATCTGTCATTTACAAAATGACACTGATTGTCCCAAGGGGGGAGCTATAGTAATCAACTAAAATTCCAAACTTTGAACAAGTACTGTATATCTCCTGTCCCGTTTGAGCTTGAAAAAGCTGGATTCTGTATTATGTCAAGTTTAGAGACGGAAAGGGTTTGAATATCCTTTCTCCCTTATTTAGATGCACTATTGTAAAGTGACTGTTCCACTGGATTTCATAAGGTGAATGCACCAATTTGTAAGTCGCTCTGGATAAGAGCGTCTGCTAAATGACTTAAATGTAAATGTAAATGTACTTAAGGTCATCACTTATCTGTACGTGATTAGGTAGATGAAGCCGAGGTTTCTACTTGGTTTCTTTCACTGATCCAACGTTGGCCGATAAGTGATTGCCTCAAGGAATGGAGGAAGGATGCATTTTATGGTATTGAAATAAGGCCCAACTGAAACCTTTTGTCTGTTTTAACAGATGGACAACACTACGACAACAAGCTGATGATTCTCAGCGTGTTTGATCCAAACAAACCCAACCAAAGCTGGAGAGTGGAGATACTCTGAGATCTTGTTGTGAGAAGACAAAAATGGGTGAAGTCACTGAGGTACAGCTCGCCGAGGGGCCTCAAAGCTCTGTGGCGCAACTGGAGAGTGGGCCCCATTTAGGCCTCAAGGACAAGATGCCTCTGGAACAGAACATTTGCTGCTGGAAGAGGAGCTCATATACAGTATACTCTTTCCTTTGAGGTCAACAAGGAAAATATATTGACGTTCCAGGAAAATCTGTAATATTGCATTATTCTTTACATACAAACAGGGACAAAGCAATAGTATTCATTACTCCAAAACGAGAAAGGGGACTCAGAAGAGTAAACTTGAAATACTTTACCTATGCATTAATATTATCTGATAACATAGTTATGAGGTTGACATTGTCACTTTTTTTAATGAATAAAAGTATTTTTGACATTTTATTACAGCCCAAATGTGAATAAATATATTACAATGTGATGGGTCGATACCTTGTCACTAAAATATTTGGAATAACAAAATACCTAGCAAGGTTAATAGTAACAAAATTTGCAGTAATGAATTCTCAACACACACAAACCCACAAATATACCAAAATATACTGTAAATAGATTGCCTTTGTCGAACAAGCAGTTTATCTGGAGAAACAGCTCTGGGGTAAGTTTCCCCTAGGTTAAGATCTAGGATCAGCTTCCCCTTCCCGAATCCTTACCTTAACAATTAGTGGGAAAAATGCATAACTGACTCATGATCAGCGTATAGGGGCAACGTCACTGCAGGAACACAAACAATGCATCCCAAACATTGTTGGGTTTCTATTGGACAAATGCAGGTGTGCTTATGTCCATTTTGATCCTTTTTTCCGTTTAACCCCCTTAGGTTGATGTCCGTGCCCCTACAGAAATCTAATTAGCATAATAAAATAAATCCCCATCAAAATCTGTCAGTTTATGCTAGAGACAGTTTTGTTTAGCAATGGATGCGTCTCATTTCACCGCATCCGCCTATGTCGCACTTCCGTGGTGAAAGGTGACATCCCTAAAATCTGTATTTTCACAAAATCGGCTATAGAATCGGAAGTATTTGACCTGAAAACTATTATGACACCTCCATGGAAAGATGACTCTCTCTCCGTTTTGCTCTATGACCTCCACAAGTGTCAGAAGACTCGTTTGAAGTCGGTACAGCCGATCAGCCAAATTCTGTCTAATGTCCCAAACATTTGGGCTACACACTAATATGTGCAAAGGAGAGACTCTCACGGACATATACATGTTGGTTGTTTTGCTCTAAGACGCCCACAGGCCTCACAAGACTTGTCTGAAGGACCCTCAGTACCAGTTGAAAAACAATTCTGGAAGTATAAATGCAGACTGTTTAAAAAACGTTTTTCAATTGATTTTGCAGAATGAATAAACCACTGATCACAGTCAAACACAGTTCACTTTCACAGCAGCCACATAACATTATCACTTTGCTCATTGTATATATAATTCCTTCTCGCATCTACGCGCTCTCTTCCTCTCACCATTTCCCTTCACTTGTGGACTTCATTGCACAACACATCAGCTTCTGTGATTTCCAAGACAAACCCTCATATCAAAACCGCTAACCTCGACACACAGCCTATATCATTGTCGTCAGGATAGCTAACAGATCTAATGTGTGAGTAAACCTGCTACAATCATGTAGTACAGTGTACAGCCAGCAAGCAGTTCAGCAGTTACACTGGCGACCACATTGGCAATACATGTATAAAACAAAAAGCTTACCTTGACTTGGAAGAGTTCCAGTGTTGGACAGCCATAGGCAGCCAGCTAACATAGTATCCCTTTGTTTGAGCCGGGTGTTTAATGAGTGTTAACTTCCTAGCTACATTCACTAGCTAAGTAAGTGAATGTGAAAAAATACAAGGAAATATAGCTAGCTCTCTCTCTCTCCTGCTCTCTGCCTTGCTTCTGCTTCATTATTGAATAAATTATTTTGTTCAAAACAATTCAACTATTGTTTTTCTCTCTGTAACTACTCACCACATTTTATGCACTGCAGTGTTAGCTAGCTGCAGCTAGCTGTATGCTTCCAGTACTAGATTAATTCTGATTCTTTGATTGGGTGGACAATATGTAAGTTCAAGCTGCAAGAGCTCTGGTACGTTTGAGGACGTCCTCCGGAAGATGTTATAATTACTGTGTAAGTGGAAGGTCGTGAGAACCATTAGCCTCCTAAGTTTTGTACTGAAGTCAATGTACCCAGAGGAGGACATAAAATAGCTGTCCTCTGGCTACTAAACCATGATGCTACCCTACAGAGAGCTGTTGAAGTTTTAAGTCTGTCATGTTTTGTCATTAATTATCATGTCTTGTCCCTGTGCTTCCCCTTCTATTCGTTTCCCTCTGCTGGTCTTATTAGGTTCTTTCCCTCTTTTTATCCCTCTCTCTCCCCCTCCCTCTCTCACTCTCTCGCTCTCTCTTCTCTCTATCGTTCCGTTCCTGCTCCCAGCTGTTCCTATTCCCCTAATCATCATTTAGTCTTCCCACACCTGTTCCCGATCCTTTTCCCTGATTAGAGTCCCTATTTCTCTCCTTGTTTTCCGTACCTGCCCTGTCGGATCCTCATCTATAATTCACCGTGCTGTGTCTATGTTTTGCCCTGTCGTGTCGTGTTTCCCTCAGATGCTGCGTGGTGAGCAGGTGTCTGAGTCTGCTAGGTTCAAGTGCCTTCCCGAGGCAACCTGCAGTTCTCGATCAAGTCTCCAGTCTGTTCTCGTCTTTACGAGTAGTATTATGCTTTTTGCTTTGTAAAGTTTCTTACTGGATTAAAAACTCTGTTTTCGCCAAGTCGCTTTTGGGTCCTCATTCACCTGCATAACAGAAGGATCCGACCAAGGAATGGACCCAGCGACTACAGACGCTCGTAACACTGCCGTCGAGATCCAAGGAGCCATGCTCGGCAGACACAAGCAGGAATTGTCTGCTGCTCGCCATGCCGTGGAGAACCTGGCCGCTCAGGTTTCCGACCTCTCTGGACAGTTCCAGAGTCTTCGTCTCGTGCCACCTGTTACTTCCTGGCCTGCCGAGCCTCCAGAACCTAGGGTTAATAACCCACCTTGCTACTCCGGGCAGCCCACTGAGTGCCGCTCCTTTCTCACCCAGTGTGAGATTGTGTTCTCTCTCCAACCCAACACATACTCTAGAGAGAGAGCTCGGGTTGCTTACGTCATTTCACTCCTTACTGGCCGGGCCCGAGAGTGGGGCACAGCTATCTGGGAGGCAAGGGCTGATTGTTCTAACAATTACCAGAACTTTAAAGAGGAGATGATTCGGGTTTTTGACCGTTCAGTTTTTGGTGGGGAGGCTTCTAGGGCCCTGGCTTCCCTATGCCAAGGTGATCGATCCATAACGGATTACTCTATAGAGTTTCGTACTCTTGCTGCCTCTAGTGACTGGAACGAGCCGGCGCTGCTCGCTCGTTTTCTGGAGGGACTCCACACAGTGGTCAAAGATGAGATTCTCTCTCGGGAGGTTCCTTCCAGTGTGGACTCTTTGATTGCTCTCGCCATCCGCATAGAACGACGGGTAGATCTTCGTCACCAGGCTCGTGGAAGAGAGCTCGCATCAACGGTGTTTCCCTGCTCCGCATCGCAACCATCTCCCTCCTCTGGCTCTGAGACTGAGCCCATGCAGCTGGGAGGGATTCGCATCTCGACTAAGGAGAGGGAACGGAGGATCACCAACCGCCTGTGCCTCTATTGCGGATTTGATGGACATTTTGTTAATTCATGTCCAGTAAGAGGCCAGAGCCCATCAGTAAGCGGAGGGCTACTGGTGAGCGCTACTACTCAGGTCTCTTCATCTAGATCCTGTACTACTATGTCGGTCCATCTACGCTGGACCGGTTCGGGTGCTACATGCAGTGCCTTGATTGACTCTGGGGCTGAGGGTTGTTTCATGGACGAAGCATGGGTTCGGAAACATAACATTCCTTTCAGACAGTTAGACAAGCCTACGCCCATGTTTGCCTTAGATGGTAGTCATCTTCCCAGTATCAGATTTGAGACACTACCTTTAACTCTCACAGTATCTGGTAACCACAGTGAGACTATTTCTTTTTTGATTTTTCGTTCACCTTTCACACCTGTTGTTTTGGGTCATCCCTGGCTAGTATGTCATAATCCTTCTATTAATTGGTCTTGTAATTCTATCCTATCCTGGAACGTATCTTGTCATGTGAAGTGCTTAATGTCTGCCATCCCTCCCATTTCTTCTGTCCCCACTTCTCAGGAGGAACCTGGCGATTTGACAGGAGTGCCGGAGGAATATCATGATCTGCGCACGGTCTTCAGTCGGTCCCGAGCCAACTCCCTTCCTCCTCACCGGTCGTATGATTGTAGTATTGATCTCCTTCCGGGGACCACTCCTCCTCGGGGTAGACTATACTCTCTGTCGGCTCCCGAACGTAAGGCTCTCGAGGATTATTTATCTGTGTCTCTTGACGCCGGTACCATAGTGCCTTCTTCCTCTCCGGCCGGGGCGGGGTTCTTTTGTTAAGAAGAAGGACGGTACTCTGCGCCCCTGCGTGGATTATCGAGGGCTGAATGACATAACGGTTAAGAATCGTTATCCGCTTCCCCTTATGTCATCAGCCTTCGAGATTCTGCAGGGAGCCAGGTGCTTTACTAAGTTGGACCTTCGTAACGCTTACCATCTCGTGCGCATCAGAGAGGGGGACGAGTGGAAAACGGCGTTTAACACTCCGTTAGGGCATTTTGAGTACCGGGTTCTGCCGTTTGGTCTCGCCAATGCGCCAGCTGTTTTTCAGGCATTAGTTAATGATGTTCTGAGAGACATGCTGAACATCTTTGTTTTTGTCTATCTTGACGATATCCTGATTTTTTCACCGTCACTCGAGATTCATGTTCAGCACGTTCGACGTGTTCTACAGCGCCTTTTAGAGAATTGTCTCTACGTAAAGGCTGAGAAGTGCTCTTTTCATGTCTCCTCCGTTACTTTTCTCGGTTCCGTTATTTCCGCTGAAGGCATTCAGATGGATTCCGCTAAGGTCCAAGCTGTCAGTGATTGGCCCGTTCCAAGGTCACGTGTCGAGTTGCAGCGCTTTTTAGGTTTCGCTAATTTCTATCGGCGTTTCATTCGTAATTTCGGTCAAGTTGCTGCCCCTCTCACAGCTCTTACTTCTGTCAAGACGTGTTTTAAGTGGTCCGGTTCCGCCCAGGGAGCTTTTGATCTTCTAAAAGAACGTTTTACGTCCGCTCCTATCCTCGTTACTCCTGACGTCACTAGACAATTCATTGTCGAGGTTGACGCTTCAGAGGTAGGCGTGGGAGCCATTCTATCCCAGCGCTTCCAGTCTGACGATAAGGTTCATCCTTGCGCTTATTTTTCTCATCGCCTGTCGCCATCTGAGCGCAACTATGATGTGGGTAACCGTGAACTGCTCGCCATCCGCTTAGCCCTAGGCGAATGGCGACAGTGGTTGGAGGGGCGACCGTTCCTTTTGTCGTTTGGACAGACCATAAGAACCTTGAGTACATCCGTTCTGCCAAACGACTTAATGCCCGTCAAGCTCGTTGGGCGTTGTTTTTCGCTCGTTTCGAGTTTGTGATTTCTTACCGTCCGGGTAGCAAGAACACCAAGCCTGATGCCTTATCCCGTCTGTTTAGTTCTTCTGTGGCTTCTACTGATCCCGAGGGGATTCTTCCTTATGGGCGTGTTGTCGGGTTGACAGTCTGGGGAATTGAAAGACAGGTTAAGCAAGCACTCACGCACACTGCGTCGCCGCGCGCTTGTCCTAGTAACCTCCTTTTCGTTCCTGTTTCCACTCGTCTGGCTGTTCTTCAGTGGGCTCACTCTGCCAAGTTAGCTGGTCATCCCGGTGTTCGAGGCACTCTTGCGTCTATTCGCCAGCGCTTTTGGTGGCCGACTCAGGAGCGTGACACGCGCCGTTTCGTGGCTGCTTGTTCGGACTGTGCGCAGACTAAGTCGGGTAACTCTCCTCCTGCCGGTCGTCTCAGACCGCTCCCATTCCTTCTCGACCATGGTCTCACATCGCCCTAGACTTCATTACCGGTCTGCCTTTGTCTGCGGGGAAGACTGTGATTCTTACGGTTGTCGATAGGTTCTCTAAGGCGGCACATTTCATTCCCCTCGCTAAACTTCCTTCCGCTAAGGAGACGGCACAAATCATTATCGAGAATGTGTTCAGAATTCATGGCCTCCCGTTAGACGCCGTTTCAGACAGAGGCCCGCAATTCACGTCACAGTTTTGGAGGGAGTTCTGTCGTTTGATTGGTGCGTCCGTCAGTCTCTCTTCCGGGTTTCATCCCCAGTCTAACGGTCAAGCAGAGAGGGCCAATCAGACGATTGGTCGCATACTACGCAGCCTTTCTTTCAGAAACCCTGCGTCTTGGGCAGAACAGCTCCCCTGGGCAGAATACGCTCACAACTCGCTTCCTTCGTCTGCTACCGGGTTATCTCCGTTTCAGAGTAGTCTGGGTTACCAGCCTCCTCTGTTCTCATCCCAGCTTGCCGAGTCCAGCGTTCCCTCCGCTCAAGCGTTTGTCCAACGTTGTGAGCGCACCTGGAGGAGGGTGAGGTCTGCACTTTGCCGCTACAGGGCACAGACTGTGAGAGCCGCCAATAAACGCAGGATTAAGAGTCCAAGGTATTGTTGCGGCCAGAGAGTGTGGCTTTCCACTCGCAACCTTCCTCTTACGACAGCTTCTCGTAAGTTGACTCCGCGGTTCATTGGTCCGTTCCGTGTCTCCCAGGTCGTCAATCCTGTCGCTGTGCGACTGCTTCTTCCGCGACATCTTCGTCGCGTCCATCCTGTCTTCCATGTCTCCTGTGTCAAGCCCTTTCTTCGCACCCCCGTTCGTCTTCCCTCCCCCTCCCGTCCTTGTCGAGAGTGCACCTATTTACAAGGTACATAAGATCATGGACATGCGTTCTCGGGGACGGGGTCACCAATACTTAGTGGATTGGGAGGGTTACGGTCCTGAGGAGAGGAGTTGGGTTCCGTCTCGGGACGTGCTGGACCGTTCACTCATTGATGATTTCCTCCGTTGCCGCCAGGATTCCTCCTCGAGTGCGCCAGGAGGCGCTCGGTGAGTGGGGGGTACTGTCATGTTTTGTCATTAATTATCATGTCTTGTCCCTGTGCTTCCCCTTCTATTCGTTTCCCTCTGCTGGTCTTATTAGGTTCTTTCCCTCTTTTTATCCCTCTCTCTCCCCCTCCCTCTCTCACTCTCTCGCTCTCTCTTCTCTCTATCGTTCCGTTCCTGCTCCCAGCTGTTCCTATTCCCCTAATCATCATTTAGTCTTCCCACACCTGTTCCCGATCCTTTTCCCTGATTAGAGTCCCTATTTCTCTCCTTGTTTTCCGTACCTGCCCTGTCGGATCCTCATCTATAATTCACCGTGCTGTGTCTATGTTTTGCCCTGTCGTGTCGTGTTTCCCTCAGATGCTGCGTGGTGAGCAGGTGTCTGAGTCTGCTAGGTTCAAGTGCCTTCCCGAGGCAACCTGCAGTTCTCGATCAAGTCTCCAGTCTGTTCTCGTCTTTACGAGTAGTATTATGCTTTTTGTTTTGTAAAGTTTCTTACTGGATTAAAAACTCTGTTTTCGCCAAGTCGCTTTTGGGTCCTCATTCACCTGCATAACAAAGTCGCTCTGGATAAGAGCGTCTGCTAAATGACTTAAATGTAAATGTAAATGTAAACAATTATTTGGTGACGGGAATATATTTAGTATAGTTATATCTAAAAAATTATAACTTTTTTAATGTTTAAACATTTAGAGTTGAAGTCGAAGGTTTACATACACTTAGGTTGGAGTCATTAAAACTTGTTTTTCAACCACTCCACAAATTTATTGTTAAAAAAAACTTTAGTTTTGGCAAGTCGAATAGGATATCTACTTTCTGCATGACACAAGTAATTTTTCCAACAATTGTTTACAGACAGATTATTTCACCGTATCACAATTCCAGTGGGTCAGAATTACAGTGGGGCAAAAAAGTATTTAGTCAGCCACCAATTGTGCACGTTCTCCCACTTAAAAAGATGAGAGAGGCCTGTAATTTTCATCATAGGTACACTTCAACTATGACAGACGAAATGAGAAAAAAAATCCAGAAAATCACATTGTAGGATTTTTAATTAATTAATTTGCAAATTATGGTGGAAAATAAGTATCTGGTCACCTACAAACAAGCAAGATTTCTGACTCTCACAGACCTGTAACTTCTTCTTTAAGAACCTCCTCTGTCCTACACTCGTTACCTGTATTAATGGCACCTGTTTGAACTTGTTATCAGTATAAAAGACACCTGTCCACAACCTCAAACAGTCACACTCCAAACTCCACTATGGCCAAGACCAAAGAACCTTCAAAGGACACCAGAAACAAAATTGTAGACCTGCACCAGGCTGGGATGACTGAATCTGCAATAGGTAGGCAGCTTGGTTTGAAGAAATCAACTGTGGGAGCAATTATTAGGAAATGGAAGACATACAAGACCACTGATAATCTCCCTCGATCTGGGGCTCCACGCAAGATCTCACCCGGTGGGGTCAAAATGATCACAAGAACGGTGAGCAAAAATCCGAGAACCACACGGGGGACCTAGTGAATGACCTGCAGAGAGCTGGGACCAAAGTAACAAAGCCTACCATCAGTAACACACTACGCCGCCAGGGACTCAAATCCTGCAGTGCCAGACGTGTCCCCCTGCTTAAGCCAGTACATGTCCAGGCCTGTCTGAAGTTTGCTAGAGAGCATTTGGATGATCCAGAAGAAGATTGGGAGAATGTCATATGGTCAGATGAAACCAAAATATAACTTTTTGGTAAAAACTCAACTCGTCGTGTTTGGAGGACAACGAATGCTGAGTTGCATCCAAAGAACACCATATCTACTGTGAAGCATGGGGGTGGAAACATCATGCTTTGGGGCTGTTTTTCTGCAAAGGGACCAAGACGACTGATCCGTGTAAAGGAAAGAATGAATGGGGCCATGTATCGTGAGATTTTGAGTGAAAATCTCCTTCCATCAGCTAGGGCATTGAAGATGAAACATGGCTGTGTCTTTCAGCATGACAATGATCTGAAACACACCACCCGGGCAACGAAAGAGTGGCTTCGCAAAGAAGCATTTCAAGGTCCTGGAGTGGCCTAGCCAGTCTCCAGATCTCAACCCCATAGAAAATATTTGGAGGGAGTTGAAAGTCTGTGTTGCCCACTAACAACCCCAAAACATCACTGCTCTAGAGGAGATCTGCATGGAGGAATGGGCCAAAATACCAGCAACAGTGTGCGAAAACCTTTGACCTCTGTCATTGCCAACAAAGGGTATACAACAAGTATTGAGATAAACTTTTGTTATTGACCAAATACTTATTTTCCACCATAATTTGCAAAGAAATTCATTAAAATTCCTACAATGTGATTTTCTGGATTTCTTTTTCTCATTTTGTCTGTCATAGTTGAAGTGTACCTATGATGACAGGCCTCTCTCATCTTTTTAAGTGGGAGAACTTGCACAATTGGTGGCTGACTAAATACTTTTTTGCCCTACTGTATACATACACTAAACTGACTGTGCCAACAACGGCCTAGGAAGAGTGGGTTAATTGCCTTGTTCAGGGGCAGAATGACAGATTTTTACCTTGTCAGCTCGAGGATTCAATCTAGCAACCTTTCGGTTGCTGGCCCAGTGCTTCAGTAAGGCTGGAATCGGGCAGATTTGTCTTTGTGAAGGACGCATTAATCAAGCCACGTACAAGGTCGTCCTGGAAGAAAACTTTCTTCCTTCTGCTCTGATAATGTTCCCAAACTCTGAGGATTGCTTTTTCCAGCAGGACAATGCTCCATGCAACACATCCAGGTCAATCAAGGTGTGGGTGGAGGATCATCAGATCAAGACCCTATCATGGCCAGCCCAATCTCCAGACCTGAACCCCATTCTGATTTTGGGGCGGCAGGTAGCCTAGTGGTTAGAGCGTGGGGCTAGTAACCGAAAGGTTGCTAGATCGAATCCCCAAGGTAAAAATTGGTTGTTTTGTTCAGGGGAACAAGGCAGTTAATCCACTGTTCATAGGCCATCATTGTAAATAAGAATTTGTTCTTAACTGACTTGCCTAGTTTAAATAAATAATAATTATAAAAAATCAAAGTTTTAAAACGCTTCTAAAGTTTGTAATTCCTACTTTAAAATGTCTGACCTAATTTGCCCTGACAAAAAATGTGTCAACCCCTACAGAATTAATTATAATCCTCATAACAACTCACATTTCCTCTTACTGCAGGATTATTTTCCTGCTGTAGCAAACTGGTTTGAATTAAGATACAGATTACAATTATATGAATATCTATAAATACAACTGGGAATCCTACAAAACACTCTCCTTCATTATCTCCCCCCACCACCCATGCCAAATCATCTCAAACTGAATGCACAACCGTCAACAAAAAAAAGCGAGGGACGGAGGAAGGGAGGGAGGGGCTGGTGTTAAGAATATGATGAGGCTAGACAATCCTGTGCCCCCCACCGTCCCAACATGTTATTCTCATCAGCCTCTCTGGTCCATTCATTGTTATTGACCGGGTCCTGGCGTCACAGTGAGAGACCAGCCATCCGGCTCAGTCTGACACCTCAACCCCTGTCAGACTCAGCCGGATGACTGGTTTCTCACAGTGACGCCAGTACCCGGTCCATTCACTGTTAATGACAAGAGAGCCTGTGTGTGTGGGTTTATCTGTGTGCGTGTGCATGGATTCCCATCACCAGCCCGGCAAGCCAGCTCCCCAAAATGCTGTGCTGTCCATGTAATCCCTGGGACAAAGGGGTATGGATTACACCCGCGATGGGGGGGTTCAGCAAATGGCTGCTCAGCACTGTTGAAAACACATTCACTTTTCAAGTTTGACTCATAAACAACCACACACACTGACACATGTGAATGTTCACACACAGAAAGATACTGAATATCAGACTATGCTTGGAAACTATGACAGGTTCAGAGCCCACTCTTTGTCGGATCGCTCCATTCCTTTACTATATAGAAGATTTATTTAGACTATTCATGTTGTTTTACCCATCCTCATAGAGTATCCTCCTATCACAACCCCCCTCTCCATTATGGTTGAGATAGTAGCGCATGCAGTGTGGTTGACATGGTAGTGCATAAAGTGTGGTTGACATGGTAGAGCATACAGTGTGGTTGACATGGTAGAGCATACAGTGTGGTTGACATGGTAGAGCATACAGTGTGGTTGGCATAGTTGAGCATGAAGTGTGGCTGACATGTTAGTCTGTGCAGTGTGGCTGACATGGTTGAGCATCAAGTGTAGTTGGAAAACTAGTGTATGTGTAACAGGTGTAAAATATACTTATTTTGAGATGTATTACATTACTTTCAAGAGTGAACTATTTTATTGTATTTGTATTTATTTTCAAAATTGTGTTAATTCTCTGATGTCATCAACGGGAGCCATGCTTTACTCCTCAGTTTGCTCAGAGCGTGATGAGGAGAAGTATGTACAGTTGAAGTTGGCTGTTTACATACACTTAGGTTTTCAACCATTCCACAAATTTATTGTAAACAAACTGCAGTTTTGGCAAGTCGGTTAGGACATCTACTTTGTGCAAGTCATTTTTCGACCAATTGTTTACAGATAGATGTTTTCACTTATAATTCACTGTATCACAATTCCAGTGGATCAGAAGTTTACATACACTAAGGTGACTGTGCCTTTAACTTCTTAGGGGTGGGGGCAGTATTCGGAAGTTTGGATGACTGAGGTGCCCAAAGTAAACTGCCTGTTACTCAGGCCCAGAAGCTAGGATATGCATATAGTAGTATTGAATAGAAAACACTCCAAAGTTTGTAAAACTGTTAAAATAATATCTGTGAGTATAACAGAACTGATATGGCAGGTGAAAACCCGAGCAGAATCTTCCGGAAATCTTTTTGTTTTATGTCACCACTCATTGAAATGGCTTTCTATGGAACAATCAAAGGAAATCCTCCCATAATGCAGTACCTAGGGCTTCCACTAGATGTCAACATTCTTTTGAAAGAGTTTCAGTCTTGTTTTTTTTTTTAAATGAGCGAGAATTTGTAGTTTTCTAGGTTAGTTATTTATCTCCGGTAATGAACATACTATTCTCCGTCTAAAATTTGATAATTTATTTACATATTAGGGTACCTGAAGATTGTTTAGAAACATTGTTTGACTTGCTTGGATGAAGTTTATTGGTAACTTTTGGGATTCCTTTGTATGCATTTTGATCAAGGGAAACCGGTGGATTACTGAATCAACCTCGCCAAATAAACTGACTTTTTTTGGGATATAAAGAAGGAATTTATCGAACAAAACAACAATTTGTTATTTAGCTGGGACCCTTGGGATTGCAAACAGCGGAAGATCTTCAATGGTTAGTGATTTATTTTATCGCTGTTTCTGACTTCCGTGATGCCTCTGCTTGTTTGGGAAATGTTTGTAATGCTTTTGTATGTGGGGCTCTGTCCTCAGAAAATCACATTTTACACTTTCGCCGCAAAGCCTTTTTGAAATCTGACAAAGTGGCTGGATTAACAAGAAGTTAAGCTTTTAAAATATGTAAGACACTTGTATTTTCATGGATGTTTAATACTACGAATTTTGTATTTTGAATTTCACGCTCTGCAATTTCACCGGATGTTGTTGAGGTGGGGTGTTAGCGGCATGCCTAGCCCAAAGAGGTTGTAACCAGCTTTGAAAATTCCAGAAATTTTTGTCATGGCATTAGAAGCTTCTGATATGATAATTAACATCATTTGAGACATTTGGAGGCTTACCTGTGGATGTATTTCAAGGCCTACCTTCAAACTCAGTGCAGCTTTGCTTGACAACATGGGAAAATCCAAATAAATCAGCCAAGACCTCAGAAAAAAAATTGTAGACCTTCACAAGTCTGGTTCATCTTTGGGAGCAATTTCCAAACGCCTGAAGGCACCATATTCATCTGTACAAACAATTGTACACAAGTATAAACACTATGGGACCACTCAGCTGTCATACCGCTCAGGAAGGAGACGCATTCTGTCTCCTAGAGATGAAAGTACTTTGGTGCGAAAAGTGCAAATCAATACCAGAACAACAGCAAAGGCCCCTGTGAAGATGCTGAAGGAAACAGGTACAAAAGTATCTATATCCACAGTAAAACGAGTCCTATATCAACATAACCTTTAAGGTCGCTCATCATGGAAGAAGCCACTGCTCCAAACCCGCCATAAAAAAGCCAGACTACGGTTTGCAATTGCAGATGGGGACAAAGATCATACTTTTTGGAGAAATGTCCTCTGATATGATGAAACAAAAATAGAACTGTTTGGCCAAAATCTTGTGTTTGGAGGAAAAAGGGGGCGGCTTGCAAGCCGAAGAACACCATCCCAACCGTGAAGCAAGAGGGTGGCAGCATCATGTTGTGGGGGTGATTTGCTGCAGGAGGGACTGGTGCACTTCACAAAATAGATGGAATCATGAGGTAGGAAAATGATGTGCATATATTGAAGCAACATCTCATGACATCAGTCAGGAAGTTAAAGCTTGGTCATAAATGGGTCTTCCAAATGGACAATAACCCCAAGCATTCTTCAAAGTTATGTCAAAATGGCTTAAGGACAACAAAGTCAAGGTATTGGAGTGGCCATCACAAAGCCCTGACCTCAATGCTATAGAAAATGTGTGGGCAGAACTGAAAAAGCGTGTGCAAGCAAGGAGGCCAACAAACCTGACTCCGCTACATCAGCTCAAAAATCACCCAACTTATTGTGGGAAGCTTGTGGAAGGCTACCCGAAACGTTTGACCTAAGTTAAACAATTGAAAGGGAATGCTACCAAATACTAATTGAGTGTAGGTACACTTCTGACCCACTGGGAATGTGATGAAAGAAATAAAAGCTGAAATAAATAATTCTCTCTACTATTATTCTGACATTTCACATTCTTAAAATAAAGTGGTGATCCTAACTGACCTAAGACGGATTTTTTTCTAGGATTAAATGGTCAGGAATTGTGAAATACTGATTTTAAATGTATTTGGCTAAGGTATATGTAAACTTTTGACTTCAACTGTATGTGTTATGTATGCTCCGGTCTTTGAATGAACATGTTCGCAAATGTTACAAAATACACAAGAAAAGACTAGCAAAAGTTATATTGTCACTGATTTAGTGTTGCATTACTGTTTATAGGAATATATATTCATGTGAATGGGGATAATGTTTGAGTCCAACTTTGCAAGGCTAGCCCAGGTGCAGACATCAGTTTTTTTATGATTTTCTCGTGGGCATTCTGCACTGTCTTTTGTCTTTTATCAGGCAAATATACTTGTATGGGGGTCCAGACGGCAGCATTAACTTTTGCCTTGTATTTGTATCCATTCCATGCAGGTATGTTGTGAAATGTGACAATTTTGTATTTCATGTTTAATGTGTCTAGTTAGCTGTTGATCATTTTGTTACTTGCCAGGGCATGTCAAAAATGGTGCTGTTGCTTCATTTGTATGCCTCAGGTATAATGGTACAACAGTACACTTTCTAAGAAATATTTATCATGTATTTGCAAATTATTAGTGTATTGGTGTACAACATTGATAAAACTAAATGTGAGTCTTTTGAAAATATGAACATGAAAACTTTGTATCATGTCTTTTTTGGTTGATGCTTTTACTAGTCATTTTGCTCAGAGCGTGATGAGGAGAGAGAAATATAATTGTATGGGAGTCCAGTATTTGTATCGATTCCAAGCTGTCATTAAAAGAGAGACCTTATCTTCCACCTACACCTTACCAGAACACAACGCAGAAAGGTACCGGTACAGAGCCGTTTACACATGCAGTGTGTTTGATATTGTAGAGCATGCAGTATGATGGAGATGGCAGTGCATCGTGTGGTTGAGATGATAGAGCATGCATTATGATGGAGATGGCAGTGCATCGTGTGGTTGAGATGATAGAACATGCAGTATGATGGAGATGGCAGTGCATCGTGTGGTTGAGATGGTAGAACATGCAGTATGATGGAGATGGCAGTGCATCGTGTGGTTGAGATGATAGAACATGCAGTATGATGGAGATGGCAGTGCATTGTGTGGTTGAGATGGTAGAGCATGCAGTATGATGGAGATGGCAGTGCATTGTGTGGTTGAGATGATAGAGCATGCAGTATGATGGAGATGGCAGTGCATCGTGTGGTTGAGATGGTAGAGCATGCAGTATGATGGAGATGGCAGTGCATTGTGTGGTTGAGATGGTAGAGCATGCAATGTATATTCTATGAAAGTGTCACTTGTGTTCTAGACTGTTGATGCTGTGTTAGGCCACTAGAGGTCCCCATTGCGTTGTGCTCACTCAGGTACAGTGTCCAGCACCAGCCCTAGCCTCTGAGCCCCCACGGTGTTCCAGAATGACTCATGCTTCAGCCCCGCGGTCGCCTGGTATGGCCAGCCGGCTGCTCACACAGACAATAGGATCCTGAGCCAGAGGCTTGGCAGGAAACACACACACTCAGGCATTTAGAGATCTGACTGCCTAAATACTGCCGTTTCAGCAGCCCTGTGTATGTGTGACATAGATACACACAATTGCACACATACAGACACACACACACACACACACACACACACACACACACACACACACACACACACACACACACACACACACACACACACACACACACACACACACACACACACACACACACACACACACACACACACACACACACACACACACACACACACACACACACACACACACGTGACTAGTGTAACTCACTGCCAGAGTCGTTGCCCTCGCCTACCTGGCTTGTGCTGCTCAGTTGGACCACACAACAGCAGCAGCCTCACCCTTTTCCATACCATCCATCCAATTAGTTCAGCCCCACCAAACCCACCACGCTAAGGCTATTTGAAATGCACTCCACAAACAGCCTATCTGCATGTAATGGGCACACACACTCACAGAGAGACAAACACACACACAGTACAGAATCAAACAAAGGCGGATTCCTCCTCTTACCCAATCTAATTTCTATCTCATAAAAACAATTAGATTTGACACCCTGCATGATTATTTCCACTGATGAAGCACAAATAATATTGAAGGCATGTGATGCTATCTAGTGTATATAAAGCAAAGTCAGAACATGTCATGACTCCCTCTGTATGTCTGTTGCACATCCATCCACTCAGCTGATGTACTACAGGCAAAACACGCCGGCCAGTATTCACAAAGAACTTCAGAGTAGCAGTGCTGAGTCCCTTACTCTGAGACACTTTACCAATACAGGCCCTGGAGAAAGCAGTCTCATGGTGGCCCCACACTGGCCAAACTGGGGGGGTTTCACATATGTTTTCACACTATGATAATGTGTTGGCACAGATCTTTCATTTTCACATTCTCTTTTCCAGCATGGTTCCAGCAATTATGTTGGATGCTTTACCAGGAGAGTGCTGTGTGAAAAGGGGTGTCATGACTTCCCTTCCTGGGTGAGGAACAAAGAGAGCCCCCCTCACTGTAATAGCTAATGTAAATTGGACACCACAGTTAGATTAACAATAATTTAAGCTTTCTACCAATATCAGATGTGTATGTCCTGGAAAATGTTCTCATGCTAATCGCATTAGCCTATGTTAGCTTAACCGTTCCGTGGATGGGATACCGATCACAAAGAATTAAACAATTATACCAAACAGTTGCTAATGATCATCAATTCAATATGAAACAATCATTATATGAAACAGAAACAGCTGTGTAGGAGGAATAAAACTGGGTGAGGAACAGCCAAACTCCGTTAACAAGGTGAGGTTGCAGAAGACAGTTGACTGTCAAAAGTCATATACCCTGGCAAGACTGAGCACAGCAACAAGACACAAGGTAGTTATACTGCGTCAGCAAGGTCTCTCCCAGGCAGACATTTCAAGGCAGACAGGGTTTCCAGATGTGCCGTCCATGCTCTTTTGAAGAATCACAAAGAAACAGTGTTGAGGACCGTAGACGCAGTGGTCGGCCAAGGAAACCTACTGCAGACACATCATGCAATACTTCCCTTCGTAATCGGAAGATGTCGAGCAGTGCCATCAGCTCAGAAGTGGCAGAAAACAGAGGGACCCTGGTACACCCATCTACTGTCCGGAGAAGTCTGGTCAGAAGTGGCCTTCGTGGAAGACTTGTGGCCAAAAAGCTAAACCTTCAACATGGAAACAAGGTCACGCGAAACTCAACTATGCACAAAAACACAGGAACTGGGGTGCAGAAAAATGGCAGCAGCTGCTCTGGACTGATGAGTCAAAATTTGAAGTATTTGGCTTTAGCAGAAGGCAGTTTGTTAACCCAAGGGCTGGAGAGTGGTTCACGGCAGTGAAGCATGGTAGAGGTTCCTTGCAATTTTGGGGCTGCATTTCTGCAAATGGAGTTGGGGATCTGATCAATGCTGGTCTCCTCAATGCTGAGAAGTAGAGGCAGATACTTATCTATCATGCAATACCATCAGGGAGGCATCTGAGTGGCTCCAAATGTACTCTGCAGCATGTCAACGACCCTAAACATACAGCGAATGTCATTAAGAACTATCTTCAGCGTAAAGAAGAACAAGGAGTCCTGGAGGTGAAGGTATGGCCCCCACAGAGACCTGATCTCAACATCATTGCGTCTGTCTGGGATTACATGAAAAGAGAGGCTGCCTGAATCCACAGAAGAACTGTGGTTTGCTCTCCAAGATGATAGGGCCAACATAACTGCAGAGCTCCTTCAAAACTTGTGTTCAAGTGTACCTAGAAGAATTGATGCTGTTTTGAAGTAAAAGGATGGTCAAACCAAATATTGATTTGTTGTAGATTTTTCCTCTGTTCACTCACTTTGCATTTTGTTAATTAATAAATATAATCTATTAACATGCCTATTTTTGAAAGCATTCTTACTTTTCAGCATTTTTTTCACACCTTCCTAAAACATTTGCTCATTATTGTTAATATGTATTGCATTCCTTTTCTGAATGAGTGGTTGTCAGGGTGTTAAATATTCATATTTATGGTGAGCATAGTTCCCCCATGTATCTACGATAAGTCCACACTGTCTCTCCTGCTCTTTCTTTCGCCAACCCCTTTCATTGTGTAACAAGCCGTCATATCGGGTTAGTCCACTAGGGACCTTTCATTGCATTGTGTTTATGTATTTCTGTGTGATTTTTTAGTTAGTACATAAATAATTAAGCCAATTAGTATATCCCTGAATCATCATTTTGACTAGGGTTCATGCAGATTTATATAGTCAATTTGTATTCAGAATGAGACTGATATGAGGTAATAATAACTAATAATTGACTGATATTAATGTAAGAGATATTTACATCTTTAGAGTTTAAGTCATGAGATAGTAACTCGTTAAATAACTTTTCCTGTGGTGCCCCAAGATTGCTAATGACTTAATTGTTACATGGCTGAATCACGTAATAATGAAACATAGTTGACTGTTATTTTATCAAATCAATTATCACATTAATGATAGTCACGTAACAACAGGGGAATTAGGCTTAATGGCCCCGTAACCCCACCCAGATAGAGGGGTGTGGTCAGTTGGTTTAGCCAAGTTACAAAAACAGCTTTTTAAACTTTTAGATTGCCTTCATATGTTAGGAAGTCTTGCCCTTATGCGTATGTAGCGGAGGTGAGTCGGACTCACACTCTTGTGATGAGGTAGTCCTGCCTGCGACTTGAGCAGAAACTGGAGATCTGACCCCACCGGTGAAACATATGCTTCGTTCACACTACCAGTATGCATCGTTCACACTACTATCAACTTTCTTTTGCATGCTTACCGTGATGGCCTTCTGGTGCAGGATGAACCATGAGTGCACGGGTCCCTCCAGCAGGCCCATGGAGTCAGTATTGAGCAGGAAGGGGGTGACCAGGGTCACATACTTGGCCTCTGTCCAGGGCTTCAGCAGGCTCAGGGCCCACTGCTCTGTCCCACCACATTGTCCAGGATCACGTCAAACCTTAAGGGGGAACACAGGGAGACCGATAACTGGTGAAATAAAAAAGTCTAATACCCTTTTCACACTATTGTGTCAATCCGACATGCACTAGGCTGGCTCGAGTACTTCTTTTCACTTTGTCCTTTCCAGTACGGTTCCAACAAAGATGGAGGATGCATAACCAGGTCAGCGCAGTAGAGAATGACTTGATTAATTTGTGTAAAAGGGGTATGACAGGAGGAAGAAAGAGAGACAGAGGACAGGAAGAAAGGAGATAATCCGATCCACAACAACACAACAATCAAGATGGTCTTTACTGCTATACCTTCATGCTATCCAACAGACAAATAAACACCTTAACCTGAAGATAAACTGAGACATCTAGCCAAGCCTAAGTGATTGAAGTGTGTTTCTTAGTAATCTCTGTATGTCTCTACAGAGGGCCACTGAGGCAAGGTTAACAGGGTTTATCCTGATCAGCCTCCCATAGGAAGGCATTTAGCCTCCCACTGTAGTCCTTGAGCCATGTCACCATGGAAACCAGGAAGTGAATCAGTGGGCAGGTGTGCCAAAGTGCTCTTGCCCTGCTGGGTGGGTAGGTGTGTGGGAAAAGTTGTTTATGATGTTGACCGTGGTGTTGGGGGGTGGGGGGGCGACAACATGTCCTCCCACATGTTCTCTTTGAGGGACTCGTTCTGGGTGTTGTGGCGCTGTGTCTCAGTTTGTAACATCATGTGGTTGTTTACATGATCCGAGGACCTGGGTCATGTTCATTAGGCACCATACTGAAGGAATTGAAAAAATCAGGGAGGGACTACCTGTACTTGTCCAATAAGAAACACAAGTTGTTGTTGTCTGTTGCAAAATGGTTTTAAAGATTTTCTGTTACATAACCTAGTTATGAACATGACCCAGCTTTGGACTCCCCCCTCCAGACACACACACACACACACACACACACACACACACACACACACACACACACACACACACACACACACACACACACACACACACACACACACACACACACACACACACACACACACACACACACACACACACACACACACACACACACAAAGACACGTCTCCTGGTGTGTAGTCTGCCACTTCATCTGTCCCCAGACCCCTCACAAGCCACTCTGCATTGTGGGAGCAGGTCACTGTTCACGTGGGCTCCCCGAGCCTTCAACAGCTACGGAGGAAACAGACCACTCTGTGTGTGTGTTTGTATTTGTACGTGCTTATGTAAGTCGCTCTGGATAAGAGCGTCTGCTAAATGACTTAAATGTAAATGTAAATGTAAATGTAAATGTGCTACCGGTCAGTGTCCTTACCTGGATGGAGAACTTTCCAACACCACCTGAGGCTCCAGAGATAAGAACTCTTGAGGGAAGAGAGAGAGAGAGAGATCCGACAAGGTCAGCATTCATAGAGAGAAGAGGATCCATTCATTTTCAGTGTAGCACATGTAGCAGACATAGTAGTATCACTGGCTGGCTTGCCGAGCACCAGAGTGAGCATCGTGCAGCAGTGACGTCATCCCGCATGAATTAAAGCATTACGAATTAAAGCAGTGCCACTCTCAATCAAACAAGACCATGTTTTGGTATAGTGATTGGTTAGAACGCTGCTTCGGAAGTGCAAAGTGTTGTTGTTGGGCAGATGGTCTTGGGTTTGATGTCAAATTGGAACATGGTGGGGACCTACTGTTACATACAGCGATGGCTGGGAGAGGGTGTATTTGATCATGTAAGGACCTGTGTGTTACTTGCCGTTTGTTAGCATAATTGACTCGGCACAGGTAGCCTGCATTGACCAGGGCAGTCAATGCCATGGTGGCCACATAGGGGATGGACGCAGCCTCCCTGTGACTCACAGCCTTGATTTGGGGGAGACCTAGGGTGGGAGAGCACACACACACATGTTGATTAATAGAAGGACGTAGACATACACTCTCACACGCATGCACGCAAAAACACACATCTGTACATTTCCCTCCCTTCTCCCCTTTCTTCTGTTTTAGGCAATGATGGGAAAGTGGAACTACTGGAGTTGCTGCGAGGACAGGACAACAGGAAAGGACAGCTTACGGAGAAGTGCCAAACAAATGATGCACCCCACAAGTCACAGGCACAGTGGGCACACAAAGGCCAGTTTGTCTGGTTAGTCTAATTGCTGCTTTTGCTGGCTCACGGAACCAGTTGTACTGTGAGTTTTAATTAATTATGCACACTTCATTGCAATATGATAAAATGATTACATAATAAACTTGTGCCTTGTCCAAGTTGTATTTTTTACAAAATGTTCTCAGTGATCAGGGCCGGATTGAAACCCCTGAACCCAGGCCAATGGGGGGCCCAAGAGGCAGCAAAATTGTATTTATACAGTATATTCAGTTGAAGTCTGAAGTTTACATACACCTTAGCAAAATACATTTAAACTCAGTTTTTCACAATTCCTGACATTTAATCCCGGTAAGAATTCCCTGTAAGGTTTTGTAAAGGCCTCCTTGCTCACACATGGCCACTCCAATAACTCGACTTTGTTGGCCTTAAGCCATTTTGACACAACTTTGGAAGTTATTGTCCATTTGGAAGACCCATTTGCGACCAAACTTTAACTTCCTGACCGATGTCTTGAGATGTTGCTTAAAAATATCCACATAATTTTACTTCTCATGATGCCATCTATTTTGTGAAGTGCACCAGTCCCTCCTGCAGCAAAGCACCCCCACAACATGATGCTGCCACCCCCGTGCTTCACGGTTGGGATGGTGTTCTTCGGCTCGCAAGCCTCCCCCTTTTTTCTCCAAACATAACGATGGTCATTTTGGCCGAACTGTTCTATTCTTGTTTCATCAGACCAGAGGACATTTCTTCAAAAAGTATGACCTTTGTCCCAACGTGCAGTTGCAAACCGTAGTGTGGCGTTTTTGGAGCAGTGGCTTCTTCCTTGCTGGGTGGCCTTTCAGGTTATGTCAATATAGGACTCATTTTACTGTAGATATAGATACTTATGTATCTGTTTCCTCCAGCATCTTCACAAGGTCCTTTGCTGTTGTTCTGTGATTGATATGCACTTTTCGCACCAAAGTACGTTCATCTCTAGGAGACAGAATGCGTCTCCTTCCTGAGCGGTATGACGGCTGCATGGTCCCATTCTGTTTATACTTGCGTACTATCGTTTGTACAGATGAACGTGGTACCTTCAGGCGTTTGGAAATTTCTCCCAAGGATGAACCAAACTTGTGGATGTCTACAATTTTTTGGTCTACAATCAGGTCTTAGCTGATTTATTTTGATCTTCCCATGATGTCAAGCAAAGAGGCACTGAGTTTGAAGGTAGGATCTTGAAATACATCCACAGGTACATTTCCAATTGACTCAAATTATTTCAATTAGCCTATCAGAAACTTCTAAAGCCATAACAAATTGCTAATGTACATGTAAAATGTGGATTTTATGATGTAATGTCAACTTCATACATTTCTATCCCGGGACCATTCAATGTCCAACTCTCCCACAGCAATTCTCCATAAATCTGCTGTGGATTACCCAGAATTCCATACCTTCATGACTGAGTGTATTAGACAATGTAGACACACTAATCCACCAGGAGGTGGCATAATACCCATTTTATGCCGGAATTTAATTTAATCAGACCGTTACACTAACACCTAATGCAGTCCCCACCTGAGATTGAAAAGAGGGGGAGAGAGCCCAATTGAAAAGCCCTCTTAAAAACTTTGCTGGCTATAGGACATAAAATGCTGTGTAAAATAGTGGAACGACCCTGGGTTTATAAGCGCGGAAATGGACTCTGACGCCACTCATCGAGTTTAATTTAGTTGGTTAGCTAATATCCCATGAGCCAATTGTAAACTGGTGACTATTAGGTGACCGTGATGGTTTGAGGGAAAGATTGGGAATTTAGCCAGGACACTGGAGTTAACACCCCTACTCTTACGATAAGTGCCATGGGATCTTTAATGACCTCAGAGAGTCAGGACACCCGTTTAACGTCCCATCCGAAAGACGGCACCCTACAATTGAAGTAGCTACAGTATGTATATATTGAGTTAAATCGTTGTACAACATCATGGATAAGCTATGGGCATCATCTTTCATCTGAAAAAAAGTGAATTCCCGCTCTTATGGGCGTTTAAGGGTAAAAAAATATATGTTTGGAGTAAGATAGAGTTTAGCAATACAATAATTTTTCTGATGGTGCACTCTGATGTCAGAGAGCATTAGTAATGACATATTTTTTGTAGGAACTAACTATGTGTCATGGACTATGTGGAAATGAATGGAGTTTTTGTAGGGTTTTTGGAAGAAGGCCAAAAATAAGGTCTGTTGCAAACACAGGCTTAGGAGATCTTATACATTTTGTTCTATGAGATATATATCATTTATTTATTATCCTGTCATGGGGAACTACATTTTTTAAAATAAATTATACATCTAATTTATTTATTTTTGGTCCTATATTGACCACAACCCTACACCCTAGACACCCACCTGAATGACCCAGATACTAAGGAGAAGTCCCTATCTGTTTTATGTGCATGCTGTAAGCGGCCTGTATGCAGCCAAAATGCGGTCAGAGACCAAGAGCAGCACCACCCCCTCAAGATACTGAGCCTGCTTGGCAGGGTTGGCCGTAAAAAGCCAAATGCACCTGAAGGGAGAGCATACTACACAAGGAAATTCTCAAAGCTGCTAATGAGAACCTTGATGACCTTGTACCTAGCCGGTAGGGATTCCGGTGGGGTGCCCCCACCCAGACAGTGGCAGTGCTGGCAACACTAGCTGCAGTAACCGATGGGGAGGGGGTCACACTCGGACATTCAGAGAGAGGGCATATTATTGTGGCCCTGGTGGAACAAAATCAAAGGTCTGACTGCACGGAGATGCTTGGGAATATGGTCACTACGGGGGACCATGTTGTAGTATATCTGACCTCCATCATCTAGGATGTCACAATGGTTAATCAAATCTCCCCATTTCTGACCTTTTTTTTGCACAGTATTGCAGGTCTTATCATACATCTGCAACTGTATAGAAATGATCTCACTTCAATACATTTTTATAGAATGTAAGCAAAAATAGATAAGCTCTTGCTGCCATGGAAAGGAAAATACCTGTATATTTGTGGAAAAATCACCCTGATTAACACTTTAGTCATCACAGTTTACCTATTTGCTTATGTCTATACCTAGTGACCTGCTTTTTAAATTATAAAAAATATTCAAATTTAATATTCAAAAATATTAACATTTGAATTGGAATGGCAAGCCAGACAATATTAATAGGGCTTATTTATATTACGAATATGAATTCGGAGGGCGGAAAATATTACATATTAAAGCATTAGACCTCTCACTAAAGGCATCAGTCATACAAAAGTTATACTTAAATCCAAGATGGTTCTCTAGTAAATTAGTGAGAATGTCTCTCCCCGTGTTCAAGCATGGCCCTTTTCCCTTTATTCAGATTACAACTGCTCACCGTTGGTTATTTGAAAATTAAATCTCCAAAATATTGTTATTTTTTAAACAAGCCTTAGAAAGTTGGTTGCAATTTCAGTTGAATCCACCTGAAAAGACAGAACAAATATTACAACAAATATTGTGGTTAAACTCAAATATACTATTTGATTAAAATGATCAAATGGTTACAACATGTATAATTTTTGTAAATGATATCATAAATAGGACTGGTGGAGTTATGTAACACATGCAGCTAACACAGACATGTGGAAATCTCTGCTCTACTGAAAATTACAACCAACTAATTGCAGCATTACCACAAAACTGTAAGAGGCAAGTAGAAGGGGAAAAAGTAAGGAACTTGTCTGTCGGCCCTGTATTAAAGACCATAAATGGTTAAAGAAAATTGTGATAAAGAAAAACATATTCCAATTTCATTTAAGGACCAAAGAATTGACATCTGTGCCATATAAATTGCAAAATAGCTGGGAAGAGATTTTCGATGTACCGATTCCATGGTACATGAAGTGACACGCAAAACAACGTCGGATTCAAAACTTAAAATGTTTCTATTTATATTATGCAAAAATATTCTCAAAAAATTGAATGTTATATATATGGGGGATACAATCTTCCCAGCTCTGCAGATTTTGCTGCGAGGAGGCAGATTTTTTAGGTAATTTATTTTGGTACTGTCCATATGTAGCTCATTTTTGGTCACAGGTCCAGGAATGGCTGAATAATTACAACATTTACCTAGAACTAACACTGCAGATAGTCAAATCAATAATATAATTATTATTTTAGCAAAAGTGTTTCTTTCATTTATAATCTGTGGAAGCTACGAGAATATAAATGTTCAGTACTTTTGTAAAGAATCACAGCACAGTTGAAAAATATATGGCAAATAGATATCCAAAATGGATGGTGTTAAGAGATAGATGGGAGTGGTTGAATGTAGGTGAAGGGTGGGACTAATAACAAGATAACCAATGTAAAACATATGGGGTCTGTAAAATGTACATAGTGTCACGCCTTGGTCTTAGTATTTTGTGTTTTCTTTAATTATTTGTTCAGGCCAGGGTGTGACATGGGGTTATTGTATTTTCGTATTGGGGTTGTGTGGTTATTGGGATTGCGGCTGAGTAGGGGTGTTGTATGGGCTTGGCTGCCTGAGGCGGTTCTCAATCAGAGTCAGGTGATTCTCGTTGTCTCTGATTGGGAACCGTATTTAAGTAGCCTGGGTTTCACTGTGTATTTCGTGGGTGATTGTTCCTGTCTCTGTGTAGTGTTCACCAGATAGGCTTCCGTTTGTTGTTTTTGTATTTATTAGTTATTTCATGTATCGTTCCATTTTTCTTCATTAAAGACATGAGTAACCACCACGCTGCATTTCGGTCCGACTCTCTTTCAACAAATGAAGAACGCCGTTACACATAGGTTAAGAAATTATGTGAAATAGCACAGTTACAAATAGAAATCAAACTGGATGAACATCAGAAATAGAGGACGTACTAAAAACAAAATAGAATGTGTCTGTAAAATGTCTGTAAAATGTGTACAATATAAAGGTAGAAGCATAAGTGTTATTGTTAATCAGATAACTCCAATTGGTAGAGGGGCGGTATGGTTTGCAGGAAATAATAAAGGTATATTCTAAAAAAGAATGTATATATGTATGTATGTGTATATGTATGAATGCTTATGTTTACATTTATGGGTATTTATATGGACGTACAGTTGAAGTCAGAAGTTTAAATACACTTAGGTTGGAGTCATGAAAACTAGTTTTTCAACCACTCCATAAATTTCTTGTTAAGAAACTGTAGTTTTGGCAAGTCGGTTAGGACATCTACTTTGTGCATGACACAAGTAATTTTTCCTACAATTGTTTACAGACAGATTATTTCACTGTATCACATTTCCAGTGGGTCAGATGTGTACATACATTAAGTTGACTGTGCCTTTAAACAGCTAGGAAAATTCCAGAAAATTATGTCATGTCTTTAGAAGCTGATAGGCTAATTGACATCATTTGAGTCATTTGGAGGTGCCTCTTTGCTTGACATAAGGGAAAATCAAAAGAAATCAGCCAAGACCTCAGAAAAAAATTGTAGACCTCCACAAGTCTGGTCTATCCTTGGGAGCAATTTCCAAACGCCTGAAGGTACCACGTTCATCTGTACAAACAATAGTATGTATAAACACCATGGGACCATGCAGCCTTCACACCGCTCGTGTTCTGTCTCCTAGAGATGAACGTACTTTGGTGCAAAAAGTGCATATCAATCCCAGAACAACAGCAAAGGACCTTGTGAAGATGCTGGAGGAAACAAGTACAAAAGAAGTTATATCCACAGTAAAATGAGTCCTATATCGACATAACCTGAAAGGCCGCTCAGCAAGGAAGAAGCCACGGCTCCAAAACCACCTTAAAAAAGCCAGACTATGATTTGCAACTGCACATCTGGATTGTACTTTTTAGAGAAATGTCCTCTGGTCTGATGAAACAAAATAGAACTGTTTGGCCATAACGACCATTGTTATGTTTGGAGGATAACGGGGGAGAAATGCAAGCTGAAGAACACCACCCTAACCGTAAAGCACATAGGTGGCAGCATCATGTTGTGGGGGTGCTTTGCTGCAGGAGGGACTGGTGCCCTTCACAAAATAGATGACTTCATGAAGATGGAAAATGATGTGGATATATTGACGCAACATTTCAAGACATTAAAGCTTGGTCGCAAATGGGTCTTCCAAAATGATTATTTTTATTTTACTAGGCAAGTCAGTTAAGAAAAAATTCTTATTTTTAATGACAGCCTAGGAACAGTGGGTTAACTGCCTGTTCAGGGGCAGAACGACAGATTCCTACCTTGTCAACTCGGGGGTTTGAACTTGCAACCTTGCGGTTCCTAGTCCAACGCTCTAACCATTAGGCTACCCTGCCGCCCCAACAATGACCCCAAGCATACTTCCAAAGTTTTGGCAAAATGGCTTAAGGACAAATTCAAGGTATTAGAGTGGCCATCACAAAGCCCTGACCTCAATCGTATAGAACATTTGTGGGCAGAACTGAAAAAGTGTATGTGAGCAAGGAGGCCTCTATACCTGACTAAGTTACAGCAGCTCTGTCATGAGGAATGGGACAAAATTCACCCAACTTATTGTGGGAAGCTTGTGGAAGGATACCCAAAACGTTTGACCTAAGTTAAACAATTGAAAGCCAATGCTACCAAATACTAATTGAGTGTATGTAAACTTCTGACCCACTGGGAAGATGATGAAAGAAATAAAAGCTTAAATAAATCAATCTCTACTATTATTCTGACATTTCACATTCTCAAAATAAAGTGGTGATCCTAACTAACCTAAGACAGGAACATTTACTAGGATTAAATGTCAGGAATTGTGAACAACTGAGTTTAAATGTATTTCGCTAAGGTATATGTAAACTCCAGACTGTATATATTTAACCCAAAAATAAATGGGGGATTGGAAATGAAGCAAACAATTACATTGAAGGAAGCAACAATCTTTCCTCATTATTAAAGCTGATCCTCCCCTTACATAAAACATTTTTTGTAAACGAAAATGTTACCAAAAATAAAAAATACTCAGATGAAACATAGTGCTATTTATCACAGACTTCTTTGTGTCAAAGTTTAAGGACACTCACCAGTGTCATGATGAAAGGTATGATCAAGAGCCTCACATACAGTATATTGTTTGGTTATTGTGCTGCCACAGAATAAATTGTGAGCAAAGCCTCAAAAAAAGCTTTATATACAGCAGAGCTGTGAGAAAAGTTCTATATATTATCGGAAAAATGTTGTGATTGTTTGTGAGAATGGCAACAGGTGTAGTTACCGTGGGGGAAAATTATATTGAGGAAAGGTTCCCGTGGGGGTTGCCATGGAAGCCAAGAAGGGGAGTAAGGTGTGTATGCGTGTGTGTGTGCTCAAACACACATGCATGTGGGGGTCTGGGAGAGGAGGTGTGCCTGAATTGTGTGCCTCAATTTTATACACTAATTGCAGTCTCACCCATTAACTCGTAATGACCGGTCATTTTGATCTGGAACACCACAGGTGTACAAAAGTTGAATAAAACACCCAAAATGCAATGAAAATTATCAAAATGTATTTTGTGTGTTCAGATGCCATGTGTAGACAAAGTCATTGAACCTTATGACAATCAGATTAAATTAACTACAATTTTCTGAGAGAAAACCTTTAAATCGGTCCAATTCGACCAGAACACATCAGGAGGGTTAACATAACTTTTTGTACATGTTGAAACATTTAGGTCATATAAAAAATTCACATTAAGCACATGGGATTGCAGGTAGCCTAGTGGGTAGAGCATTGGGGCCAGTAACCAAAAGGTTGTGGGCCAGTAACCGAAAGGTTGTTGGGCCAGTAACCAAAAGGTTGGTAGGCCAGTAACCAAAAGGTTAGTGGATCGAATCCCCAAGCATAAGGTAAAGGTAAAAATCTGTCATTCTGCTCCTGAACAAGGCAGGTTAACCCACTGTTTCTAGGCTGTTGTTGTAAATAGGAATTTGTTCTTAACTCACTTGCCTAGTAAAATGAAGGTCATGTTTAACTTACTGATATTTTTTAATAGAACAAAACTTTTAAGATCTCCTAATCCTGTGTTAACCTTATCCCAAAACCCTATTCTTTCCCCATTAATTTACCACATAGGAATGGCTGAACGAACCAGGGGCAACTCATTTTCGTTTTTTAGGACTATATGCTGGCGAGCTCTAAAGAGGATCACTAGAGGACAAGAGTTGGCAACATCAATTATCTAGCTAATCATCTCAAAAACCTGTGAATTGTTTGTATGATCTTTAACTCCCTGACATGCAGGCGTCCCATCTAGACATCTGGAAATGCAAATGCGCTACGCTAAATGCTAATAGCACTCGTTAAAACTCAAACGTTCATTAAAATACACATACAGGGTATTGAATTAAACCTACACTCGTTGTGAATCCAGGCAACAAGTCAGATTTTTAAAATGCTTTTCGACGAAAGCATGAGAAGCTATTATCTGATAGCATGTAACACCCCAAAAGACCCGCAGGGGACGTAAACAAAATAATTAGCATAGTCGGCGCTACACAAAAAGCACAAATAAAATATAAAACATTCATTACCTTTGACCATCTTCTTTGTTGGCACTCCTAGATGTCCCATAAACACTATTGGGTCTTTTTTTCAATTAAATCGGTCCATATATAGCCTAGATATCGATCTATGAAGACTGTGTGATCAATGAAAAAAATAGCGTTTTATAACGTAACGTCATTTTTTTTTAATTAAAAAAGTCGACGATAAACTTTCACAAAACACTTCAAAATACTTTTGGTATCAGTAAACGTTAATCAAGTTGATCAAATTGATCACAAGGCGATGTATATTCTATAGCTGTACGTCTGGAAATAATGTCCGGGTAAATCTCAACCAAAATATCCGGTCGGAGACCTGAAGAAATGGGCTGTCTCTTCTTCGTTTGACCAATAAACAAATCATAGGCAAATGACAAGACTGTTGACATCGTGTGGAAGCTGTAGGTATTGCAACCTCGGCCCCATTTAATGTGGTTCACCTTTATCAATCGGTTGAAGTTGCGCATGGATATATTTTTCCATTTTCAGTGATCAGATTTTCCTGCACTTTTCGATGAAACACACGTTCTGTTATAGTCACAGCCGTGATTTAACCAGTTTTATAAACGTCTGAGTGTTTTCCATCCACACATACTAATCATATGCATATACTATATTCCTGGCATGAGAAGCAGGGTGCTGAAATGTTGCGCGATTTTTAACAGAATGTTCAAAAAAGTAGGGGGTAGGAGTAACAGGTTAACTGGGTGATTGATAACCTATGACTTCTGCTGGCAAGCTTTTGAAAATATGTGGTGATGTTCCATCAAGACCCTTAAGTCTCCCACACTTGTATCAAGTCCCCTCACATGTACGTGGCCTAACATCCCACTGTTGACAACAATGTAGCAAACAGCGACAGTGCAGCGGCAGTCAACAACAGACATGTAGTTAAAAGCTAAGTCATTAAGGCCAAGGCTGATTAAATGCAAGTAATTACTCGGATGAACAATGCTAATTGTTGTACCAAATCATTGTGTCAGCCAGGAATAACTCGATTTTTAAGACTTTGGCTTGATTTGTTTGTAGGATTTGTTTCTGAGTCTGTCTTTCATCTAATTATAGTCTATAGTCTATAGTCTATAGTCATTCACCTGAGCTTTTCAAGCTTTATACAGCATTTGTTTAGTGAAAGAACAGGGGTGTATAAGGTTAGCAGTGTTGTTAAGGCTTGGGTTAAGGTTAGGGTTAGGTTTAAAATCACATTTTAAGAACATAAATTGTGGAAATAGTCAGGCTTTAGCCATAATTATGACTTTGTGGCAAGTAGTTACGACCAAGACAAATTGATGAAAAGGGGAGGGTCTAAATGAATTTGTCCAATAAGAAACACTTGTTTCCGATGCAAAACAATTTGCTACGGTGTTCCCTAAGGAATACACCTCTGGTGCTGGTTCCCCAAGTTTTCCCCCCTGCCACACCATAGATTCGAATGTACTTTATGTCAGGCTATATTTCTATGTATGATAGTGTGTACAGACATGACGACGCACATTTCCAGGACCGCAGGTCCAAATATGAATAAAGGTGCCTGTTGTCAGGTCAGAGGTCAAAGATTGGCTCACATTGATTTGGAATAGTTTGTGTCATGCACAGTAGGTTCTAATAGCAAAGTTGTAATGAATCTGATGATGGTTTGGGTTTCTGGATGAGAATATGTTGGAACAATGATAATGTGCTGATTTGAATGAGTTTAGCTAGTCTATCCTGGTTTATCTTTATTGAGTTCTCTGCCTTGATTATACTACAGGTATACTACATGTGCAGCCTACTTCTCCACTGCTTCCCTATTTGTAACAAAAAGCCACTAGTCACAAATATACAGTAGTCCCACTTGTATCATATTAAAGAGCTCATCAGCAGTAGTCTACACTGCCCTAGCATTGGTTCAACTCAAAACAGTAGTTTCACAGTAATAGTCTGCATCAAATTAGTGCTAGTAGAGATTGGAGCGCCTGTCCCCAGAGCGCCTGAAGCAGAAGAACCATGGTTCTGTTCCAAATGTCACCTTATTCCCTATATAGTGCACTACTTTTGACCAGATCCTTATGGGCCATGGTCGAAATCAGTGCACTAGATATGGTCTATGTCCCAAATGACACCAGAGCAACAGACAGCTGCTTTTATAATCACAGAGCTTTTGGGGATAGAAAAGAGGACACACATATTAGATGCTTTGTTTCAGACCGCCTCATTACAGTAGAGGCTGCCTAATGAAGTGTGAGGGGTGATTCTCATGATAACAAGAATGAGTCCCAATTATCTCCCCTTTCTCCCAGTTTGCACTTGCTCATTTCCCTTCACTGATTCAAAAAGAATTAACTGGTGTAAGAAAAATGTTAGACATTCCCAACAGCCAATGCCCCCACTAAGCCAATGCTTTTAGATTTGTGGGAAGGATTAAACAAGTGCACCACTTCTATGTAAAAAAGGATAAATTATTGAGATGCACAGAAGGAACTTGGCTACAGTTTCTGGTTATTCTGAGGGGGGGAGCCATTTCTCCTTACTACACGATGTAAATCATGGACAGTATAAAAAGACTCTTAGATGACTGACATTTTTGGCGTACAGTGAGCTCTGTGAACGTTGCAAGGTCCAATGCCTTTTAGTGCCAGAAAGAGAGATGTGTTGCATTTTCTGGCCTAAACAGACACAGAATTGATTTTCTCTGCCTCTGAGAAACAAGCTGGGTCTGGGAGACGGCATTTTAAAGGGGACAGTTTAGCGAATCCAACAATCACGCTTCAATATTCTTAGCCTGATTTTGTCAGGATTTGGCCAGGATTGTTCTGATTTTGGCCACTAGATGCCCCCATTGTGCTTTTTGACCCTTTTGTTTTCCCTTGTTCCCAGTTATTATTTGCACCTGTGCCTCGTTTCCCTTGAATGTATTTAAACCCCTAGTTTTCCTCAGTTCTTTGCTCTGTGTTTGAATGTTAGCACCCAGCCCCAGCAATGCTGTGAACATTGTTACTCCAGTTGGACTCTCTTGCGGTACTCTGTTTTTGTTCTCGTTAATTTATTTTGGATTAGCTTTTTCCCTGCTGTACCTACCACCTTGTGGAATCATAAAACACGGGACGAGATGTTAAAAACTGTCCATTGTGCCAATAGATGGAATGCACTCGCATGAGATTTGCCGTGATGTTGACAGAGTGGCATGGGAGGTTTATTTCTTAGACTGGGGTAAGATGTCAATTTTTGGGACACATCCTCAGTAGTGTGCCTTCGAATCAGTGGGTGTTTCGGCCTTTAATCACTAAACACCCTCATCAAAGGTGGCCAGCTAAAGGGTGATCAAGCCTTAGCTTGTGTCCCATGCCCAATTAAGATGTCCCACAGGACTGTGCAAGGCAGGGGCGTCCTCTTCCCTGAGCCAGCCATACAGCTGACCGCATACCTCATATGCCCTCCTCAAGTTGGAGGGATCTGAATTGAGTTCTCAGGTGGGGGTGAGGGGTCATGAAGTTATAGCCCAGCAAGGGTCCTTCCGTTTGATCCAGATCCACTGGCTGCCTCTTTCAGCTGCTTGAGAAACTGCTCTGACGGTTCTTTCAGCAACCTGATGATGGAAGAAGCCACGACTCCTCTGCATCCTACTTCAACTGGCCAGACTTTTGCATTCCAGCCACGCTGAGTTGCGTCTGCTGCCAACTCTGTGTAACGCAGTTTCTTACGCTCGTAGGCCTCTTCAACAGAGTTTTCCCACGGGACTGTGAGCTCTATGATGTACACAGCCTTTCGTGAAGGGGACCAGAGTACCATGTCTGGCCTAAGGTTGGTAGAAGCAATCTCAGGTGGAAAAATGAGTTGCTGGCCAATATCGACAAGCATCTTCCAGTCCCGGGCCATGGCTAGGTGTCCAGTTTCTGGCTTTGTAGGAGGATACTTGGGCCTTTTCTGTCCCTCCCAGATGAATGTTGTTGTTTTGACGGGATTGCTTGTTTTTGGAGGTAATGAATTGTTTGCACTCCTCTTGGTCTCAAGTGCTGCAGCCAGGCTCTTGAGGACCTGATTGTGCCTCCAGGTGTAGCGGCCTTGTGAGAGGCTGGTCTTGCAACCTGTCAATATATGCCTGAGAGTCGCTGGAGCTGGGCAGAGGGGGCAGGTCGAGTCCTCGCCATACCATTGATGTAGATTTTTTGGTGATGGAAGCACATCATAAACAGCTCTTATGATGAAGCTGATGTTGCTTGCCTCCATTTGCCAAAGCTCACTCCAGTTGATCTTTCTCCTCTCCAGGCCTTCCCACCGCGTCCATTGCCCTTGTTTAGCAAGAGAGACAGCCTTTGCACTTCTTGCAGTCTCCTCCTGTCTGCGCACCTCCTCGACCACCAGCTTCCTGCGTTCAGATGTTGTTGCCTTATGGAACGTTGGTTTGCTTGCTGCCAGGCCAAAGCCTCCTCTTCCATGCTGGATATTCCCCACAATGTCTTGGTGTCTCAGGGCTGATGTTGCTTGCTGCACAGCCTTGGATGATGTCCATTTCCGTCCAGTTTGTAGGGGAGGTGCAGCCTTGCTAATGGTCTGGTGTTTGGAGTCCTTCAATGTCATCTGAAGTCTTACTTTAGAGCACTTGTACTCCTCCGTTAGACTTGTAAGAGGTAGTTCAAGGACCCCTTTGCCATAGAGGCCGATGTTACTCAGGCATCGTGGGACACCCAGCCATTTCTTCACGTATGAGGTAATGGTTCGCTCCATCTTCTCCACTGTGGTTATTGGGACCTCATAGACGGTGAGTGGCCACATTACCCGGGGAGAAGTCCAAACTGTAGGCACCAGAGCTTGAGCCTCCCAGGCAGTAGGGTCTTGTTGATGTTCTCAAGAGCATCGGCGATGTCCTGCCTTACTTGCTGCACTTGATCTTTATCCTGGAGGCTTTCGTTGTACCATCTACCCAGGCTCTTGATGGGTTGCTCAGACACCGTTGGTATCGGGTCATCTCCAATGCAGAACCTCACATCTTTAAGCTGTCCCTTGACTATGGAGATGCTTCGAGATTTGCTTGGCTTGATTTTCATGTAGTCATGTCATCCATGTATGCTCGGATAGGTGGGAGACGGAGCCCTTCCTTAGTTCACTCACCGCCGACCACCCATCTCGATGCCCTGATGATGACTTCCATGGCCATAGTGAAGGCCAGAGGAGAAATTGTACAGCCTGCCATTATGCCTACTTCCAAGCGCTGCCATGTTGTTGTGAAGTCAGGTGTTGTGAAACACAATTGCAGGTCTTGGAAATAGGCCTTTACCAGTGTAGTGATGGGTTCTGGTACGTGGAAAATGTTGAAGGATTCCCAGAGGAGTTCATGGGGAACTGAGCCAAAGGCATTGGCCAAGTCGAGGAAGATGACATAGAGGTCTCTCTTGTCCTTCTTAGCTGTTTGGATCTGGTGCCAAATCATACTAGTATGTTCCAGGCAACCAGAGAAACCAGGAATGTCTGCTTTCTGTACAGATGTATCAATGTACTTGTTCCTTTCCAGATAAGTGGACAGCCTCTGTGCTATTATACTGAAAAAGATCTTCCCTTCGACGTTGAGAAGGGAGATTGGTCGGAATTAACTGATGTCTGTCGCATCCTTCTCTTTCGGGATTAGCACACCACCAGCCCTTCGCCATGCCTTTGGTATTATTTCCTTCTGCCACACTATCCTCATGAGCCTCCAAAGAAAGCGTAGAACATCCGGGGCGTTCTTGTAGAGCTTGTATGGTACTCCATTAGGCCCAGGAGCCGAGGCCGCTCTTGCTCTTCGGACAATGTTCTCTACTTCCCTCCATTTTGGAGGGTCAGTGTCCAGATTGAATTCTGGTGGTTTAATAGGTGGGATGTCATGTGGGATGATTATCTGCTCATGCCTTTTCATGTCCTGGTGGACCTTTTCCAGATGTTCTTCCAGTTCAGGCTTTGTAGTTTTTAGGATTCCGCACTTTTCCTTTGCGAAGAGATCTTTGACAAACTTAAAGGGGGGTTCTTGAGTGTTCCTTCTTCCTACGAAGTTTCCTTAAGTTTTCCGCTCTTCACAAGGTTGCCAGCCGACATTTAATGCCTGCTTGGAGTAGCATGAGACCTTCTCTCTCTGCATCAGAGGCCTTCTTCCACTGCTTCCTCAGCTGCCTTCTCTCTCTGACAAGTATCTCGATCTCCTGCTGTCTCCTAGATTTGGCTGGCGCGGGAGGTGTCTTGCCACTTCTCCTTTCGTTTACGCCAAAGCGTTCTTCTCCGTAGTGGTAGATAATGTCTCCCATCCTTTCAAGCTTTTTCTCCGCTGTTCCTACCTGTTGTTCCAAGATTTTTGTCAGGTCGTTGTTGATTGTTTCCCACTCTCTGTTTTTAACGGCTTTGGGCCACTTCACACTCGGTCTGTGCCCTTTGATCTTTTCCTCTTTTAGAGGTCTCTGTGGTTGGGTGAGTTCATCCACCGGCATTTCTGTGCTTGTGTTATCCTCCTCAGTTACAGGGGTGCTGATGCTCTGCGAACTTTGGTTTGCGTCCCGTCGCTGTGCTTCATTCGACTGATTTGACTGGCTGCTTCGTAAGAAGTACTGGTCAATGCGAGGTCCCTGTCTCTGCTTCTCTAACAAGCACCTTTTCCTCCCTTGATGGATCCTTAACCTAGCCACTTTAAACAATGCTACCTTATATAATGTTACTTACCCTACATTATTCATCTCATATGCATATGTATATACTGTACTCTACAACATCGACTGCATCCTTATGTAACACATGTATCACTAGCTTTAACTATGCCACTTTGTTTACTTTGTCTACACACTCATCTCATATGTATATACCTGAACTGTATGCTGCTCTGTACCATCACTCATTCATATATCCTTATGTACATGTTCCTTATCCCCTTACACTGTGTATAAGACAGTAGTTTTTTTTTTGTTGTTAGTTAGATTACCACTGCATTGTCGGAACTAGAAGCACAAGCATTTCGCTGCATTAACATCTGCTAACCATGTGTATGGTTTTATCCAAAGCGACTGTCTCATGTGCTGTGTTCCTATTCGTACCCCTTCCAGTCGTTTCCGTTCCTGGGTCCGTAACCGTGTGATCAGTCGTTGAGCCATCTTGCGCCCCAGCTCTCTGCAGGCTCTAGGGGTATGTTCCTTTATTGACTTTCAGTAGCACTTAGCTTTCAGTAGCACTTAGGTGTCTCCAACATACTGAAACAGCGTCGGAGACTGCCAACATGGGTAGCTAACCCATGACAGCCCCAGTGGGGTCTATTCCCTCCGGTCAGCTGTCTCTCCAAGCTGTCACACAGACTTTCCTATGTTGTCAGCTGTCCTTTCACAGCAGTCACTGGACTGGTCCAGATAATCAGAATCATAAAACACGGGACGAGATGTTAAAAACTGTCCATTGTGCCAATAGATGGAATGCACTCGCATGAGATTTGCCGTGATGTTGACAGAGTGGCATGGGAGGTTTATTTCTTAGACTGGGGTAAGATGTCAATTTTTGGGACACATCCTCAGTAGTGTGCCTTCGAATCAGTGGGTGTTTCGGCCTTTAATCACTAAACACCCTCATCAAAGGTGGCCAGCTAAAGGGTGATCAAGCCTTAGCTTGTGTCCCATGCCCAATTAAGATGTCCCACAGGACTGTGCAAGGCAGTCCTGTGAGCCAGCCATACAGCTGACCGCATACCTCATATGCCCTCTTCAAGTTGGAGGGATCTGAATTGAGTTCTCAGGTGGGGGTGAGGGGTCATGAAGTTATAGCCCAGCAAGGGTCCTTCCGTTTGATCCAGATCCACTGGCTGCCTCTTTCAGCTGCTTGAGAAACTGCTCTGACGGTCTGCCGCAGAGCCTGTCCATGGATTCCAAGTTCTTTCAGCAACCTGATGATGGAAGAAGCCACAAATCCTCTGCATCCCACTTCAACTGGCCAGACTGGATTTACCTTTTGATTTAGAGGATTACCTTTTCATCTTGGAATTACTTTTGACGTTGTGGATTTATATTTTTTCCTGAACAACCTTCCTTTTTACATTATTAAAACACCGTCTCAAGTATTGCTGTGTCTGCCTCATCTTCTGGGTTCTGCCGACTATTAGTGGCTTAGTTTGCTAAGTGACTGTTTCTCACACCGGGAGACCCGCGTTCGCAATTGGGTCCTGACAGATTTAGAGATCTCAAAATGAGAAAATACGAACTAATTTTGTAAAATATGAAAGAACTTTGTAGACTTGAAACAAAACTTTCTGTTGGTCACAGAGAGACATAATCACTTTGTGCGTAAAGCTGAATTTGTAATGAGGCTGCTAACATTTGAATGGTGTCTCTGCATCACTCAGAGTGACTTGGAAGAAAATGCTTTGTCGTCAGTTATATGAAAGAGGAACAAAATTGTACTGTTACTAATTATAATCATATTTATTTTAGAGTTGTAAGAAAGGTGAAATCTTAATGTAAGTCGTTGATAATTTGATTGTTACTATATTTAGAAAGCATTTCAGTCCTTTCAAGCCCTATTCCCCCACTTTTGTTGAAAAAAAGTGAACACTTGTAATTACACTGCAACGAGTGTTGTAGTTAACTGTAATAACAACATGTAACTGGTACAAATTGTGGTCTGTAATTACAAAGGTGTAACGATGAACATTTGTTACCATGCTTGTTACAAATGGGTAGGTTTCAACAAAATGTTAACTTTGTGGGATAATTGTGGTAGCCATGATGGTTAAGAGTGCATTGAATTCTAAATAAATCACAGACTGTGTCACCAGCAAAGCACGTCCACACCATCACACCTCATCCTCCATGGTTCACGGTGGGAACCACAGATGCGGAGATCATCCATACAACTACTCTGCGTCTCACAAAGACAAGGTTGGAACCAAACATCTCAAATTTGGACTCATCAGACCAAAGAACAGATTTCCACCGGTCTAATGTCCATAGCTCGTGTCTCTTGGCTCAAGCAAGTAATTTCTTCATATTTGTTACACCATGACCTTAGAGATCCTTTTTATTCTCTATTTTGGTTAGGTCAGGGTGTGACTAGGGTGGGTACTCTAGTTTGTATATTTCTATGTTGGCCTGGTATGGTTCGCAATCAGAGGCAGTTGTCTATTGTTGTCTCTGATTGGGGATCATATTCATGCAGCCTTTTCCCACCTGTTGTTTGTGGGATCTTGTTTTTATATTGTAGCCTTTTGCACTACAAAGCTGCACAATTGTTTTTTTACTCTTTGTTTTTTTGTTGTTGGTTCACAACCTCTTAAAGCTAGGGGGCAGAATTTTCACTTTTGGATAAATAGCGTGCCCAATTTCAACTTCCTGCTACTCATGCCAAGAATATAAGATATGCCTATTACTCATAGATTTGGATAGAAAACACTATGAAGTTTCTAAAACTGTTTGAATCATGTCTGTGAGTTTAACATACCTTATGTAGCAGGCAAAACCCTGAGAACTAACTGTTCAGAATTATTAATTTTCCCCTCTCTGTTCCCTATACTGTCTTTGCCATTGGATATTTAATAGGAACCTATTTTCAGTTTCTACCGCTTCCACTGGATGTCGCCAGTCTTTGGAATATGGTTAAGTTTATTCCTTTGTGCTATGAAGAAGTAGGCCAACTCGGAACTGGGGACACTTTTGTGAGTTGAGCAAGACGTGAAAAGCAGTGCTGGTTTCTTTTCTTTCCTGTATTGAATACAGATTGCCCCGTCTACAATTTGATTATTAACGTTTAAAAATACCTAACGTTGTATTACAAAAGTAGTTTGAAATATTTTGGCAAAGTTTATAGGCAACTTTTGAAATATTTTGTAGTGACGCTGTGTTTTTGTAAGTAGTTTCTTTCTGGATCAAACACACTTTATAAATGGACATTTTCGATATATATGGACGGAATTAATCGAACAAAAGGACCAATTGTGATGTTATTGGGACATATTGGTAGGCCAACAAAAGATGCTCGTCAAAGGTAATGCATTTTTTATATTTTATTTATGCGTTTTGTGTAGTGCCTGCTATGCTAGCTCCTTTGTTTACTGCTGGTGCAGATGATGCAGGCTATCAGATAATAGCTTCTTATGCTTTCGCCTAACAGCATTTTAAAAATCTGACATGTTGGCTGGATTCACAACGAGTCTAGCTTTAATTGAGTTTCTTACATGTGTGATTTAATGAAAGTTTGAATTTTATAGCATTTCATTTGAATCTGGCGCTCTGCATTTCCCCCAGCAATTGGCCAGTTGAGACAGTAGCGTCTCGACTATCCATAAGAGGTTATTAAAGTAATGATGCACTGTCGTTTCTCTTTGCTTATTTGAGCTGTTCTTGCCATAATATTGACGTGGTATTTCACTAAATATAGCTATCTTCTGTATACCACCGCTACCTTGTCACAACACAACTGATTGGATAAAACGCATTAAGAAGGAAAGAAATACCACAATTTAACTTTTAACAATGCAATTTAACTTTTAACTTTTAACAATGCATTCCAAATGACTACCTCACGAAGCTGGTTGAGAGAATGCCAAGAGTGTGCAAAGCTGTCATCAAGTCAAAGGGTGGGTATTTTGAAGAACATAAAATCTAAAATATATTTTAGTTAGTTTAACACTTTTTTGCTGTCTACATGATTCCATATGTGTTATTTCATAGTTTTGATGTTTTCCCTATTATTGTACTGTACTATATCAAACATAGTAAAAAATAAAGAAAGCCTTGAATGAGTAGGTGCGTCCAAACTTTTGACTGGTACTGTATATTCTGATATATTACAAGTGTACTTAAACATACAAATTCTAACGATATACTACAAAAATAAATAATATAATAATAATATAATATATGCCATTTAGCAGACGCTTTTATCCAAAGCGACTTACAGTCATGTGTGCATACATTCTACGTATGGGTGGTCCCGGGGATCGAACCCACTACCCTGGCGTTACAAGCGCCATGCTCTACCAACTGAGCTACAGAAGTATGTATTTGAAGTATATCTTAAGTATACTATAACATAATATCATTACTGTAATGGTGGGTGAATGATGGGTGTGGAGTCAGATGCAGAGATCAAAAGTAAACGGGGAAAAAAACGCTTTAATGTCCTCTACAAAGTAACAGGTCCAAACATGGGTGAAGCCCTAAACACAGGTGCAAACAAACCCAAAACCTTAGTTACAAATCCCGGACAGCGAAAACCCAAAAGACAACGATACACCACAAACGTAACAATACCAACAAGGAACAGGTGAAAACAATTACACAAAAACAAACGAAAAGGAAAAAGGGATCGGTGGCAGCTAGTAGACCAGCAACGATGACCGCCGACCGCCACCCGAACAGGAAGGGGAGCCACCTTCGGTGGTATTCGTGACAATTACACTTTACACTTATTAAATGTGTGCTTTATATTCATCATTTTTTCAGTCTTTGTAAATTATGCATTTGCTATCGGCACACTTCAATATACTTATTAAAGTGAACATTAAATTCTTTGTTTTTCAGTCTTAGTATACCGTAAATATAATATCATCAACCTTCAATACACTTATTAAAAGTGTACTTAATAAATCTTCTTGATGCACCCAGCCTGTTACCGGGATCATTTTCGTCAACATCCGCTAAATTGCAGAGAGCCAAATTAAATTACTAAAAATATTTAACTTTCATGAAATCACAAGTGCAATATAACAAAAAACAGCGTAGTTTGTTGTTAATCCACCTGGCGTGTCAGATTTTTAAAAAGCTTTTCGGCGAAAGCATACCAAGCGTTCATGTAAGGACATCTTCTCAGTAGACAAAACATTACAAACAGCTAGCAGTCAAGTAGATTGGTCACAAACGTCAGAAAAGCAATAAAGTGAATCGCTTACCTTTGATGATCTTCAGATGTTTGCACTCACGAGACTCCCAGTTACACAATAAATGTTCCTTTTGTTCCATAAAGATTATTTTTATATCCAAAATAACTCCATTTGGTTGGCGCGTTATGTTCAGAAATCCACAGGCTTGAGTGGTCACGACCAGGCAGACAAAACTATTTGGAATTTTCTGTAAAGTTCGTAGAAACATCTCAAACATTTTTTATAATAAATCCTCTTTTTTTACAATGTGTAATCGATAATATTTCAACCGGGACTGTAGCTTCTTCAATAGGAGAGAGAGAAAAAAAAATGTCTGCTCCAAGCTGTTGCACATGCAAAACGCTGCTGGTACCCAGCCATACAATGACACGATGTGATCTTTCACGCTCATTTTCCCAAATAAAAGCCTGACACTATGTCTAAAGACTGTTCATACCATGGGGAAGCCATAGGAAAAGGAATCTCATTGATATCCCTTTCAATGGAGCGAAGGCAGGCAATGGAACAGAGAGCTTTCAGGAAAAACAGCACTTCCGGGTTGGATTTTCCTCAGATTTTCGCCTGCAATACCAGTTCTGTAATACTCACAGACAATATTTTGACCGTTTTGGAAACTGTAGGGTGTTTTCTATCCTAATCTGACAATTACTTGCATATTCAAGATTCTGGGCCTGAGAAATAGGCAGTTTCATTTGGGTACGTTTTTCATCCAAACATCGAAATACTGCCACCTACACTCAACAGGTTAAATTAATAGTTTTGGTCTTTAAGTAAATTATGTGTGACTGGAACGAGCTGCAACAAGCACTCAAACTAGACAGTTGTCTCTCCCTCTCTTCATTCAAAGACTCAATCATGGACACTCTTACTGACAGTTGTGGCTGCTTTGCGTGATGTATTGTTGACTCTACCTTATTGCCCTTTGTGCCCAATAATGTTTGTAATATGCTTTGTGCTGCTACCATGTTGCGCTGCTGCCATGTTGTGTTGATACCATGTTGTTGTCTTGTTCCTGCCATGCTATGTTGTTGTCTTAGGTCTCTCTTTATGTAGTGTTGTCTCTCTTGTCATGATGTGTATTTTGTCCTATATTTTATTTATATATATTTTTTAATCCCAGCCCCCCGTCCCCGCAGGAGGCCTTTTGCCTTTTGAAAGTAAGAATTTGTTCTGCCTTGTTCTGCCTTGTTAAATAAAACACACTCATTTAAACTGTGCTTCAATTTCAAATGCTTTCATTGTAATTTAGTATATTCATAAAAAATACACATGGAGTTTTCTAAATTGAAACATTGATTTTTTTTATGAAACTCTGCTCATGAGTGATCAACTACACTATAAGTATACAAAAGTATTCATACCCCTTCTATTTCTTCAAATTGCATTGTGTTAAAGTGGGATTACAATTGATTTAATTGTCATATGTAGTCAACAACAATTTGTTCATTAACTTACTTACCTATTTAAATAAAGGTTCAATTAAAAACAAACAATGAACTCAAAATACTCTGTTATGTCAAAGTGGAAAAAATAAATAATAATAAAAATGTGATTACTTATGCAATGACTATATTTTAGTTTTCAGACTCTTTGTTCAGGCAAGCCTAAATTAGTTCAGGAGTAAAATGTGGGTTTACAAATCACAGAATATCTTCCATGGACTCTGAAATAGTGGTTAACATTATTTTTGTATGACTAACCTTTCCTCTGTCCACCATACATACAAGGTATGTAAGGTCCCTCAGATTCAGCTACAAAGACCAGGGAGTGATTGGTCGAGCGGTAACATTATCAAATCAGACATGGAATCTTTTTAAGCATGATCAAGTTCATAATTATACATTAAACCACCCAGACACATCAAAGATACAGTTGTCCTTCTGAACTGAGCGGCAGGACAGGAATGAAACTGCTCAGGGATGTTACCATGACACCATTGGTGATTGTAAAACAGTTCCAGTTAGAGTTGAATGGCTGCGTTGGGAGAAAACTGAACATGGCTCAACAACAATGTGGTGACTCCACAATAGTGATTTTAAGGACATAGTGAAAATAATAATGCAAATATACAGAATACAAATATTCCAAAACATACATCAAGGCACTGAACTAATACTGCAAAAAACATTGGGCCTTAATGGAAAGCCTTATGTTTGGGGCAAATCCAACACAACACATCTCTGAGTAAGTGACACCTTATTTTCAAGCATGGTAGTGGCTGCATCATGGTATGGCTATGCCTGACATGGCAAATAATGGTGAGTTTAAAAAAAAGAATGGGATGGAGCTAAGCACAGATCAAATCCAAGAAGAAAACCTGCTTCAGTATGCTTTAAAAAAGACACTGGGAATGGAATTCACCATTCAACAGGCCAATAACCTACAGCACAAGGCCAAATCTACGCTAGAAATGCTTACCAAGAAGACGGTGAATGTGACCAAGTTACAATTTTAACTTACATCTGCTTGAAAATCTATGGCAAGATTAAAAAATTGGTGTATAGCCATGAGCCGGTATCAACAGCTTGACAGAGCTAGAAGAATAATTATGATAAGAATAAAGGGCTAGGCACAGATCTGGGGAAGGGTATCAAAAAATGTATGCAGCATTGAAGGTCCCCATTATTCCTAAATGGAAGAAGTTTGGAACCACCAAGACTCTTCCTAGAACTGGCCGCCCGGTCAAACTGAGCAATCGGATGAGCAGGGCCTTGGTCAGGGAGGTGACCAAGAACCCGATGGTCACTCTGATAGAGCTCCAGTTCCTCTGTGGAGATGGGAGAACCTTCCAGAAGGACAGCCATCTCTGCAGCACTCCATGAATCAGGCCTAAATGGTAGAGTGGCCAGACGGAAGCAACTCCTCATGACAGCCCGCTTGGAGTTTGCTAAAAGGCACCTAAAGAACTCTAAGACCATGAGAAACAAGATTCTCTGGTCTGATGAAACCAAGATTGAACTCTTTGGCCTGAATGCCTAGCGTCACTTGCAGAAAACCTGGCACCATCTCTACGGTGAAGCATGGTGGTGGCAGCATCATGCTGTGGGGATATTTTTCAGTGGCAGGGGCTGGGAGATTAGTCAGGATTGAGGGACAGATGAGGGACAAAGTACAGAGAGATCCTTGATGAAAACCTTCTCCAGAGTGCTCGGTACCTCAGACTGGGTAACGGTTCACCTTCCAACAGGACAACGACCCTAAGCACACAGCCAAGACAACGCAGAAGTGTCTTCGGGACAAATCTCTGAATGTCCTTGAGTGGCCCAATCAGAGCCCGGACTCGAACATCTCTGGAGAGACCTGAAAATAGCTGTGCAGCGACAGTCCCCATCCATCCTGACAGAGCTTGAGAGGATCTGCCGAGAAAAATGGAAGAAACTCCGCAAATACAGGTGTGCCAAGCTTGTGCCGTCATACCCAAAAAGACTCAAGGCTGTAATCACTGCCAAAGGTGCTTCAACAAAGTGCTGAGTAAAGGGTCTGAATACTTTAATATATTATTTCAGTTTGACATTTTCTATACATTTGCAAAAAATGATAGAAACATGTTTTTGTTTTGTCATTATGGGGTATTGTTTGTAGGTTGATGAGGGGGGAAAAAATATTTGAGCAATTTTAGAATAAGGCTGTAATGTAGCAAAATGTGGAACAACTCAAGGGGGCTGAATACTTTCCGAATGCACTGTACAGTTCTTTCAAAAAAGTATATTAAACTTAAATATCCACTAAATATATTTAAAGTATACTTTCAAAATCGCAGGTGCACAAAAATGTATTTATCCCCAAGCATCCTTTTCTACAGTTGTGTTTGATAAGTTTTGATTGATAATATGATATTGCACCACATAATATAATAGTAGTACAATTGATATTAAATGCAATAAATGTATTTAAAAATGTTCCAAATTAAAGAAATATATACTTATGTACAATTCAATTACTAGGTGGTACACAGGATTTAGGTAGCTAGTTAAAATGAAGTGTATCTTGAAGGGTACTTAATTAATGTGTACTTGTATAGTACATTACCCATCCTTACAACCTGGCCATAATTAGAAGATAAACACATTTGTACACCACAGAGTACATGTAGTATGTGCATAAGTACTATGTAATTACTAGGATTTACTCTGCTTTGAAATAGTGTATTTTTCCACATCTTGAATGCCACCCATATAGATCCCAGTCAGTGAGATTGACCTAGTCGTCTGTTTTTACCATATAGATCCCAGTCAGTGAGATTGACCTGGTGATCTGTTTTTACCATATAGATCCCAGTCAGTGAGATTGACCTGGTGATCTGTTTTTACCATATAGATCCCAGTCAGTGAGATTGACCTGGTGATCTGTTTTTACCATATAGAGCCCAGTCAGTGAGATTGACCTGGTGATCTGTTTTTACCTGATCCCAGTCAGTGAGATTGACTGGTGATCTGTTTTTACCATATAGAGCCCAGTCAGTGAGATTGACCTGGTGATCTGTTTTTACCATATAGATCCCAGTCAGTGAGATTGACCTAGTGATCTGTTTTTACCATATAGATCCCAGACAGTGAGATTGACCTGGTGATCTGTTTTTACCATATAGATCCCAGTCAGTGAGATTGACCTGGTGATCTGTTTTTACCATATAGATCCCAGTCAGTGAGATTGACCTAGTGATCTGTTTTTACCATATAGATCCCAGTCAGTGAGATTGACCTAGTGATCTGTTTTTACCATATAGATCCCAGTCAGTGAGATTGACCTGGTGATCTGTTTTTACCATATAGATCCCAGTCAGTGAGATTGACCTGGTGATCTGTTTTTACCATATAGATCCCAGTCAGTGAGATTGACCTAGTGATCTGTTTTTACCATATAGATCCCAGTCAGTGAGATTGACCTAGTGATCTGTTTTTACCATATAGATCCCAGTCAGTGAGATTGACCTGGTGATCTGTTTTTACCATATAGATCCCAGTCAGTGAGATTGACCTAGTGATCTGTTTTTACCAGCTCAACCAAGTTGACCCAGATGGTACACTTCATTTTGGGGGCAAGTGCTAGCAACAACACTGAATGGAGATAGAGTTTGAAGAGTGCACATTCAAGGGTAAGTAATTAGAGCCTATTGAGCATAGGCTGTAATCTCTCAGACCCCGAGCGCATCCACGTGGAATCACAACCTTTCTGAAAGTAGTTACTGTGTACAGCAGAGAAGAAGCGAAACACTAAAGTTGGTCATTTTTATGGAAACCTGCCCATTTGTAAGAAGCATGGTAACAAGCATTCATTGTAATTACACCTCAACAATTTATAAGCATTTTTACCAGAAGGTGAATCCCAGACCTTTATAGAACTATGCAGCATTACTAGTTATTGTTTATGGCTATCTAATACAAATGAATTATTTTTTGGTATGTCTATTTAGGCGGAAATCTATATTTTGCCATAACATTCAAGAGTTAAAGATGGTTAGAGCTTTCCCTCAGAGACTTAAGAGGACACAAATGGGTCATTCTCACTAGCGTCCCTTTAAAATCGGGTTTGTGTGTAGACTGTGGAGTGGTGTCCTGGTTCCTTCTAAGTCTTATAACAGCGTGGTATACTTCATTATCTGGAACTACTTAACCACCCTGGGACTGATAGCCCACATCACGTGGTCGTGTCGGACTACCGCCTAAATAGACAGGCTTTTAATTGATCCTATTTGGTGTTTTAATTAAGAGCACAAAGGGGCCGGATGTTGTGCACCGACACCATTTGGTCAGGGAGATCTAGTCCAAGGCTTTTGAGGACTTCACCCGCCCTGACCAGCTGGCCACAGATTGATTTATAATCCCTCACGGGTAGTTTGCCTCTCTTCTGCTTGCTATTCGTCTCAATTTCTGTCTCTCTCTTATGTTTCTCTCTTTCTCTCACTATAGCCACTTCTTTCTCTCTCTCCCTCTCTTTAACTCACTCTTTCTCGTCCCATCTATCACCTTCTTTCTCTATTTTTCCTTTTCTCCCTTTTCTTCTCCCACCATCTTGCTTCCCGCGTCCCTCTCAGAATTAAAAACAAATGACTTAACAGATCATTTTACTACCAATAGACAACAGATACATTGAATGTGTGGTGAGTTTGGACATTGATAGATTCTCACGGCACTGTTAATAAAATTGAGCAATGACTAGCACCCATGTTTACTATAATATTGAACAGATGCCCTGCTCTGGATGTGCTATTAAAGAAAGAGAGAGGTATACAGGCTCCACGATAACCCATATGAATGGGGCTAGGCCGGAGGATATTTTTAGAGCGGTGAAGTTGTTTGCTCTCCCTGGAAACCAGGCTGCTGCTGCTTCAGTGATTGGGTACTTGACCTCAGCCAAGCCAAGCTGTGGACTAAGGCACAGAGACCTACTGTAACTAACTAACTAACTAACTAACTAACTAACTAACTAACTAACTAACTAACTAACTAACTAACTAACTAACTAACTAACTAACTAACTAACTCCTGGAAGGCTTATCTCTATGGAGTTTTTTTCCAGGCAGAGATGTTGTAATGTTGTAGGCACCCCTTCCATTTCAGAGTAACCTGAGTCGTGTGCATTAGTCACCAAACGGGAGAAAACGGACTTAAACACAGAGGGGCTACTTAGGCTTGTCCAATGAGAAATGTTTGGTTTCATTTGGTGTAGAAAGACGTTTTCCGTTGTGTACCACAATGAAAAGAACCAAGGGTGGGGATGTTCATGACAGTATTATCTACTCTGCATTATTCAAGTTTGTGGGGATGATCCGCTCTCATGACTTGTCTTTTACTCGTGCCTGATTGGTCAGCGGGGAAACACATTTCTTCCCCTACCCCTTGAGGGTCAGCGGTTGAGAGTCACCCGTATTCAGTACACTGCATGTGTGCATGTGATGCTTTTGGCTCTCACAGAGCAATAGAAAACCATACACCCACTACATCTGTATGAGTATTTCCATTTAGTCCATCTAGTACACACACCATCACGATGAGTATGAGTTTCCTTCTCCTCTCACGTACCTTTTCAGTTTTTGTTAGGAGAGTTCTACTTTCTCTATGAGAGTTGGAGGTTGTGTTTTCGTGGGGGAGCTCATTCCTGCTCAGCCCTGTTAGCTATGTCTGGTTGCCAGTTCTTCCTGATATGAGGAATGGAGGAGGGAAGTGTTTGCGGTGGAAGCCCAGCAGGTCGGACGGAGTGTGATGTCTGAGTCCAGGCTACGGCACATGAGTGTGGCTGCTGGACCCATGCCACGTCTCACTCGCTTCACAACGGAGTGATGCTAGCGAGAAAAAAACGCAAACATGCTAGGGGGAAAACTGAAAGATGAGTTGACTCTGCTCACACCAATACAAACTTATAAAAAGCTAGATGTTCCTTCTACCCTCACACATACACACACTCTCTCTCCAGAGGCAATTGACTTAAATATTCCAGTCCCGTCACACGCACACACCATAACATCTGTCACCGGCCATGGTATCTGACACTTAATTGGGCACCATGTTCATTATACAAATGTCAGGGGATGGAGGGAGGGTGGAATGGAGGAGTGGGAGAGCTGAGTGGAGCTGGTGGACTGCTAATGAGAATTCATCCAGGCGATAGGCTCCTTAGTCAGACCTCACATCCAGTGTGTGTGGTTGTGTGTGTGTGTAATTCTAGCCGCCTGGAGAGAACACACTCACTCACTCACCTAAACCATTAGTTGTGTTTATGGTATATCTCAAATTTATGAGTGATAGACAGTAAGCGAACAGTAAGGAGAAACAGTAAGGAGAAAACAGGGAAGTGAAATGGAGCGATAATACCTGAGCTTGTCCTATAAGAACACAGATTTTCATCTTCTGTTGAAAAAAAGGTTTGCTACAGGTAACCCCACTGAACACGACATGAGTTTTGATTTAGGACGATTTATCTAGATCTTGGGCAATAGGAGCCATCCATGCTGGTCCGATGATCCGCTACTCGCTTCAACATTTCCTATGGAAATCCGCTGAAACCTACTTACCAGCCAAACCTTTGTCCCATGAAACATGCGTACAACATTGATATTGTATATGCTGAGAACATGTTAACCACATTCTGGGTGTGTTCTGTTTGACATTAAGGGAATGTTCTCCAACTCCAACACCAAAAATGCTGAAAATGTTCTCAGAAGGATTTTGCTAACATAGATAGAATGTTCCACTAACTAATGGAAAACTGGACAATCAAACATTAGGGGAACATTACATGTAACATTACAAACATGTTTCCTCTCCCTGGAATTGTAAGCTGGGTTCCTGGGGGATTGTAATTGTGATCCGTAGGCGTGAACAGGAAGTGAGAGCTCTTGTCTGATTCCTGTGAGGGAGACAGGGGAGCCAATGTGTGTCTAAAAGTAATGCCTCCTGGGTAGGTGATGTGGGCAAACATAGCCCTATACCATTGTGTCATGGTATAGGGCTATGTCAGAATGCCATGCCAGGTGCCATGCCAGTCAGATGTAGGAGCTGGGAGGGTCTGTTAGTGTTGATCTAGTGTTGAGTCAGAGATCTCTATCCCTAGTGGAAGAAACCAGTATCTCAATGGTCTACCTATTGTCATTGCAGCTACTGTAAAAATGTTTATGGTGAGTACTTGAATTAGCCTTTGGTACAGGAGTTGTGACTTAAAATATTATTTTCGGACTGAATCCAAGAAAAAAATTGTACTCGAATGCTTGCGTGGGGGTTTCATGTGCATGAGGAGTATGAGTATGAGTATGAGTAGGAGGCTCCCCCAGGTCTGGAATTATGCTGGAGAAGGGAAAGTGTCCCCTCTAGCCACAGAACCCTGCAGAATGTCACATGGACCAGCCAATGATGCAGGACACCCTGCCACGGACATCTGAAATGAGAGCAGATAGAGAAGTGATAGAAAGTGGGGGCTGAGGTGGATGATATCAGACACTTCATTACTCTATGACTCATTCTGTTTGAAGGTGCTTTTTCACATCCTCAAAAGTGCTCTCTTTATTCTCAGATCTGTAGGGACAAGCATTTAAAAAAACAAAATATTGTTGCATATATTTCAGAAGAGTCCAGGCTCTCAATGCTGTTTTGTAAAAAAATATGTACTTTTGTCTGAAAACATGATATTTTGTGATGTGGCATTTCGGTTGTACACTTACAGGCAAAAAATGTGGTTGATTGTTTGTTTCAGGTCAGTAAACTTGTCATCTACACTAGGTGACATAATATTTTTCACTACAGTATGAATGCTTTATCCTACGTATGTATGTCAGATTGCAGTGTGTTGTTTGTTTTGATAGCTGTCAGATGTTCTTGACAAGTAAAAAAGGTTTGGGGAAGCCTGGGTCATGTTCATTGGCGCATTTGACGGAAAACATTTTGCAACAGGAAACAAAATTGAGTGTTTCATATTGTACAAGTCTGAGTAGTCCCTCCTGTTTCAGTCAGTTTTCTTCCATTTGGTGCCTTATGAACACAACCCTGCTGCCCTGGTCAGCTAGACAAGCCGACTCAATAACACATCCATGTATTCAGCAGTCATTGTACACAGGTATTATCCCCATGTACTTTGTGGGTTCCTGGCTGAGCAGCTTAATAAAGCCTAGTTAAGCGAGACTGAATGCTGCACGTTCAAGTGGGCGCAGCCTTCAGTCTGGTTTAACCAGGATATGGTAGCTCAGATGGCATTCTTTCGTCACACTCCCCCGGCAGCAGACAGAGTGGGTGGAAGCTATTTCCCAGCAGCAAACAGGTGCCATCAGGCGGCATCAGGTGTGCTTCCAAAGGGTGAGGAATAGAAACGAGAAGGGAGGCAGCTGAAGCTCATCCTAGATATCCTGTTACTAGAACGATATACTAGAACGATATACTGATATACATACTAGAACAATATACTGTCTTTGAGGCTCTTGATCATATATTTGATCATGACACTGGTGAGGAGGAGAGAGTCCTTGTTAAAGTAGTCTGTGATAAATAGCACAATATGTTTCAACTGAGTGTTTGTTATAGTCAAAATAATCCATACATTATGCATTATTTTTACTCAACAACGAGCTCAGGTCAATGAGGCCTACAGGCCATAAATAGCCTACAGAAGTTCAAAACTTGTAATGTTCACAAGAACGTAATACAAAGATCTAACACAACATTAGGTGATAATATATGTATTATTATGGATTTATAATCAGCTGTAATGGGGCGGTCATTTTGGACCGGGAACACAGAATTACTTCACTTGAAACAAACAAAACAGGAGGGTTAAAAAATACAAATGAGTTCTTCTTGATTTGAGAAAAGCATCTTCATGGACAGATTCTGTGTTATGATATGTGAGATGCTATGTTATGGGCAGAGGTAAAATACCCAGAATTCTCAGGGACACACAAAGCCAATGTGGAGGCAGCTTTCTTGTGAGGCTGCCCACTAATAATTCTCCTGTCTTTGGTCTCCATGGTGATAATGGTTGCCCTCTGCGAATGAAAAAAAATGTGCAGAGGAGTCGGTGGTCATAATGGAGCAGTTTAGAATCATAGTTAGGGAAGAGTATGTGATTTGTATGGCTTTTACAAGAGATAAGTATATGTTTTGATTAATCTGTTTCAGTTCAAACTGCATATCAATCAGACAAGACTGACATGAGTTGTTGTTGTGATGGCATTCATGTTGAGATTCACGGAAATACAGTGCAATACTCCAAGAATGTCCGAGAATGGTTCATCCAAGGATGGACGAGATGGCCAACCTCTCTAAGAGTGAGACACATGTCACCAACACTGTAAAAAGTGGAATCTAAGTAAGCCTAAATATCTAATATTGAGTGATAATTCACTTTGTATATTATTTTAACCAAGCTAAATTATCTAACGTCATTGGCAGATAACTTTGCTTATTTTAACCTAAGAAAGGCTTAATAAAAGTAATTTATCTTATTTCAAGATATTTTACCTTAATAAAACGATTAACGGGAAACTTAGTATGTCCAACAACAACAACAGGTCACCAAGCGCAAGAGATCACCAAGCGCAACATAGCTTCTGCGTGCATATCAGCTAGAAAGATGTGTCGGCATCGAGTAATTGTCTCTGGCCCCCTCCCAGTTAGGGGAGTGATGAGCTCTACAGCAGAGTCTCACAACTCAATCGCTGGTTGAAAACTGTTTTCTGCCCCTCCCAAAAGATAGAATTTGTAGATAATTGGCCCTCTTTCTGGGACTCACCCACAAACAGGACCAAGCCTGACCTGCTGAGGAGTGACGGACTCCATCCTAGCTGGAGGGGTGCTCTCATCTTATCTGCCAACATAGACAGGGCTCTAACTCCTCTAGCTCCACAATGAAATAGGGTGCAGGCCAGGCAGCAGGCTATTAGCCAGCCTGCCAGCATAGTGGAGTCTGCCACTAGCATAGTTAGTGTAGTCAGCTCAGCTATCACCATTGAGACCGTGTCTGTGCCTCGACCTAGGTTGGGCAAAACTAAACATGGCGGTGTTCGCCTTAGCAATCTCACTAGGATAATGACCACCTCCATTCCTGTCATTACTGAAAGAGATCATGATATCTCACATCTCAAAATAGGGCTACTTAATGTTAGATCCCTTACTTCAAAGGCAATTATAGTCAATGAACTAATCACTGATCATAATCTTGATGTGATTGGCCTGACTGAAACATGGCTTAAGCCTGATGAATTTACTGTGTTAAATGAGGCCTCACCTCCTGGCTACACTAGTGACCATATCCCCCGTGCATCCCGCAAAGGCGGAGGTGTTGCTAACATTTACGATAGCAAATTTCAATTTACAAAAAAAAAATGACGTTTTATGCAGCCTACTCAATCACTTTTTATAGCTCTTTTGAGCTTCTAGTCATGAAATCTATGCAGCCTACTCAATCACTTTTTATAGCTACTGTTTACAGGCCTCCTGGGCCATATACAGCGTTTCTCACTGAGTTCCCTGAATTCCTATCAGACCTTGTAGTCATTGCAGATAATATTCTAATCTTTGGTGACTTTAATATTCACATGGAAAAGTCCACAGACCCACTCCAAAAGGCTTTTGGAGCCATCATCGACTCAGTGGGTTTTGTCCAACATGTCTCTGGACCCACTCACTCTCACAGTCATACGCTGGACCTAGTTTTGTCCCATGGAATAAATGTTGTGGATCTTAATGTTTTTCCTCATAATCCTGGACTATCGGACCACCATTTTATTACGTTTGCAATTGCAACAAATAATCTGCTCAGACCCCAACCAAGGAACATCAAAAGTCGTGCTATAAATTCACAGACAACACAAAGATTCCTTGATGCCCTTCCTGTATACTGGACCCTATTCCAACTAAACTACTGAAAGAGCTGCTTCCTGACTCCCTGGTTTTAGACCCCATCATAGCACTGAGACGGAACTTGGACGGTCTGCCTACCCAAGGACGCAAAAAATCCGTTAACCACCTAACTGAGGATCTCAATTTAACCTTGCGCCTCAATTTAACCTTAAATTCTCATAAGAAACTAGCTCCCTGACAAAAATACCCGAGCTCTGAACCAAGCTTCCAGAAAATTGGAACGGAAATGGCGCCACACCAAACTGGAAGTCTTCCGACTAGCTTGGAAGGACTTGCATCTGTCCTGTACCGAAGAGCCCTTACTGCTGCTCGATCGTCCTATTTTTCTAACTTAATTGAGGAAAATAAGAACAATCCGAAATTCCTTTTGATACTGTGGCAAAGCTAACTAAAAAGCAGCATTCCCCAAGAGAGGATGACTTGCACTTTAGCAGTGATAAATTCATGAACTTCTTTGAGGAAAAGATTATGATTATTAGAAAGCAAATTACGGACTCCTCTTTAAACCTGCGTATTCCTCCAAACCTCAGTTGTCCTGAGTCTGCACAACTCTGCCAGGAAATCAAGAGAGACGCTCAAGTGTTTTAGTACTATATCTCTTGACACAATGATGAAAATAATCATGGCCTCTAAACCTTCAAGCTGTATACTGGACCCTATTCCAACTAAACTACTGAAAGAGCTGCTTCCTGTGCTTGGCCCTCCTATGTTGAACATAATAAACGGCTCTCTATCCACTGGATGTGTACCAAACTCACTAAAAGTGGCAGTAATAAAGCCTCTCTTGAAAAAGCCAAACCTTGACCCAGAAAATATAAAAAACTATCGGCCTATATCTTCTTCCATTCCTCTCAAAGATTTTAGAGAAGGCTGTTGCGCAGCAACTCACTGCCTTCCTGAAGACAAACAATGTATACGAAATGCTTCAGTCTGGTTTTAGACCCCATCATAGCACTGAGACGGCACTTGTGAAGGTGGTAAATGACATTTTGATGGCATCGGACCGAGGCTCTGCATCTGTCCTCGTGCTCCTAAACCTTAGTGCTGCTTTTGATACCATCGATCACCACATTCTTTTGGAGAGATTGGAAACCCAAATTGCTACACGGACATGTTCTGGCCTGGTTTAAGGTCTTATCTGTCGGAAAAAGATATCAGTTTGTCTCTGTGAATGGTTTGTCCTCTGACAAATCAACTGTACATTTCGGTGTTCCTCAAGGTTCTGTTTTAGGACCACTATTGTTTTCACTATAATTTTACCTCTTGGGGATGTTATTCGCTAATGTAAACTTTCACTGCTATGCGGATGACACACAGCTGTACATTTCAATGAAACATGGTGTGCCCTCGCTAGAAGCATGTGTTTCAGACATAAGGAAGTGGATGGCTGCAAACTTTCTACTATTAAACTCGGACAAAACAGAGATGCTTGTTCTAGGTCCCAAGAAACAAAGAGATCTTCTGTTGAATCTGAAGACTCATCTTAATGGTTGTTGAGTGTAGTCTCAAATAAAACTGTGAAGGACCTTCTCTGGGATCCTCTTTTGAAGAACATATCAAGACCATTTGCTGCTTTTTTCCATCTCTGCTGTCCAAAAATGATGCAGAAAAATTCCATGCTTTTTCACTGGGATTTTTCCGGCTGTTACCCGTACTGGCTTGCTGGGGCTCGGAACTGCCTGTCCGGGTTCCCCCTTGGGTTGTACCGTGTCGGATTTGTCTCTGTGAATGGTTTGTCCTCTGACAAATCAACTGTACATTTCGGTGTTCCTCAAGGTTCTGTTTTAGGACCACTATTGTTTTCACTATATATTTTACCTCTTGGGGATGTTATTCGAAAACATAATGTAAACTTTCACTGCTATGCGGATGACACACAGCTGTACATTTCAATGAAACATGGTGAAGCCCCAAAATTGCCCTTTGTGGGCTACTCTGGACCCTGATCTCGAAGAACCTTGTCTCAGGATGGTAAGTTGGTGGTTGAAGATTTCCCTCTAAAGTGGTGTGGGGAATCCTGCTGTGCATATTGTGCAAACTGGCTGGGTGGGTTTTACTGCTTATTATCCTTCCTGTTTGGCCCTGTCGCTACGGTCACAAGACGTCCTAATTGTCCCTAGAATTTCTAAGCAAACAGCTGGAGGCAGGGCTTTCTCCTATAGAGCTCCATTTTTATGGAACGGTCTGCCTACCCATGTCAGAGACGCAAACTCGGTCTCAACCTTTAAGTCTTTACTGAAGACTCATCTCAGTGGGTCATATGATTGAGTGTAGTCTGGCCCAGGAGTGGGAAGGTGAACCTCCAACGTACTGGGATTAACCCTGCTGAGTCACTGTAGTTTACCTGGGTGGGTTGATTCACTGTTGTGGGGCTGGGGTCCCCCCCCTTGGGTTGTAGTTTCTTTGTTTAGGATGGTAAGTTGGTGGTTGAAGATTTCTGTGGTGTGGGGGCTGTGCTTTGGCAAAGTGGGTGGGGTTATATCCTTCCTGTTTGGCCCTGTCCTATTCAGGGGCCACAGTGTCCTGACCCCTCCTGTCTCAGCCTCCAGTATTTATGCTGCAGTAGTTTATGTGTCGGGGGGCTGGGGTCAGTTTGTTTATCTGGAGTACTTCTCTCTATTCAGGTGTCCTGTGTGAATCTAAGTGTGCGTTCTCTCTTCTCTTTCTTTTCTTTCTCTCTCTCGGAGGACCTGAGCCCTAGGACCATGCCCCAGGACTACCTGACATGATGACTCCTTGCTGTCCCCAGTCCACCTGGCCATGCTGCTGCTCCAGTTTCAACTGGCCTGGGCCCTAGGACCATGTCTCAGGACTACCTGACATGAGGACTCCTTGCTGTCCCCAGTCCACCTGGCCATGCTCCTGCTCCAGTTTCAACTGTTCTGCCTTACTATTATTCAACCATGCTGGTCATTTATGAACATTTGAACATCTTGGCCACGTTCTGTTATAATCTCCACCCGGCACAGCCAGAAGAGGACTGGCCACCCCACATATGCTCTCTCTAATTCTCTCTTTCTTTCTTTCTCTCTCTCGGAGGACCTGAGCCCTAGGACCGTGCCCCAGGACTACCTGACATGATGGCTCCTTGCTGTCCCCAGTCCACCTGACTGTGCTGCTGCTCCAGTTTCAACTGTTCTGCCTTATTATTATTTGACCATGCTGGTCATTTATGAACATTTGAACATCTTGGTCATGTTCTGTTATAATCTCTACCCGGCACAGCCAGAAGAGGACTGGCCACCCCACATAGCCCGGTTCCTCTCTAGGTTTCTTCCTAGGTTTTGGCCTTTCTAGGGAGTTTTTCCTAGCCACCGTGCTTTTACACCTGCATTGTTTGCTGTTTGGGGTTTTAGGCTGGGTTTCTGTACAGCACTTTGAGATATCAGCTGATGTACGAAGGGCTATATAAATAAATTTGATTTGATTTGATTTGATTTAAACCTAAACCTAAATCAGTCCCCTTCAGCAATGCATTCTGGACCTTATCACTGAAAGACTTATGCTGTGCTCGACATCAGTCCACCCCTGTGTTTCTGGAGGGTATCCCTCCAATCTGAGCAATTAAGTGCAGTGGATAACATTCCCACAACACTCCCTCAAAATTCCGCCAACATTCATGGAAGGAATTCCTGTATCCATGGTTCCGAGACTACTTTCTCCCAAATTCCTGTGAGCAGTATAGGAGACAGGTGGGGTTGTTCAGAAACTAATTGACAGACATATGGAAAGAGTTAAAGCAGGGGTGTCAAACTCATTCCATGTAGGTCCTAGTGTCTGCAGGATTTTGTTTTTTCCTTTCAATTAAGCCCTGGTGTCCCCAACCAGGTGTTGGAAGTTCCTTACTAATTAGTGTCTTTAATCCATCAATCAAGGACAAGGGAGGAGCAAAAACCTTCAGACACTCGGCCCTCCATGGAATGAGTTTGACACCTGTGAGTTAAAGAGGGAGAATTAGCGAAACTGACTTTCTTATCCTCAATCGTGATGGTTTGTGCATGTTGTATAACAGAAGGTAATCTTCAATATAACAATTGTAAACCCACCAATCAGCCTGAATTCCCCCTCAACTGCTGATGTTTATGGTTACATTTTGTCAGTTAAACGTCATCGTACAAAGGGGACCTCTACGTCAGCTGATTAGTGGTGAATTGAAAAAGTGAATTGAATTTCCAATGTTATCACGATGCTTTCAGCCATAAAAACAAAGAGAGTCTCACACTCCATACATATAAACTCCCAGTAATTTATTGGGTAAAACACCAACCTTTTGGCATCACTGTGCCTTCTTCAGGGTCACTATGCTTTCAACCATCTATAAGCAAAGCAAAGTTCAAATAAGAATATTTGCAGTATACAACAGATTAATGTGTTATCACTATGCATCATCTAATAGCAGAACCAAATGGCCTGGATTTCAGTTGAGATTACAGTGAAAGCATACCATATGAGTGATCAATGCCATTTGAGATTCTGCTCAGATTATTACAGCAATTGTGAAGCTCTCCACAGACCTGCGATGACCTATGCATGCTATCTTGATTACATTATTATAATTAAGAAGAAATGTACACTGAGTATACCAAACATTAGGACTCAATTCATTGGGCATGGACTCTACAAGGATGCTGGACCTTTTTGACTCCAATGTATTCCACAGTTGTGTAAAATTGTCTGGATGTCCTTCGGTAAATGGTAAACCATTCTTGATACACATGGGAAACTGTTGAACGTGAAACTCTGCAGCGTTGCAGTTCTTGTCACAAACCACATGCCACCTACTACCCCGTTCAAATCCACATACATTTTTTCTCTTGCCCATTCACCCTCTGAATGGCACACATACCCAATCCACATCTCCATTGTGTCAAGGCTTAACCTCTCTTGGGTAGGGGGCAGTATTTTCACGTCCGGATGGAAAGTGTGCCCAAAGTAAACTGGATTTTTTTTTCTCATTTTGTCTGTCATAGTTGAAGCGTACCTATGATGAAAATTACAGGCCTCTCTCATATTTTAAGTGGGAGAACTTGCACAATTGGTGGCTGACTAAATACTTTTTTTGCCCCACTGTATGTCTCATGATTTAACCCTATATTGATCCAGCTTTGTACATTCACATGGGCTCAGCCTACATTCTGCTTACACATGTCTAATAATTAACCCAATATTTATTCTGTTTCACTACTTCTGGGAAAACATTATAGATACCGGAAAACCACCAAAGCACTGGATATTCTCCTACACCAGCTAACATTGAACCTCCTTGCTTAGCAACCTGCATATTCATGCAGGATAGTAACATTATGAGTTGGGATTATGGTTCATTGTTTAGCTAGCTAGCTACATGTCAAAACAAAAGGCTCCACATTGCAAGTAAACATTTCAATAGTGTGTCAAGGATGTCACTGTGACAACTGTCGATAGACGTAGCTAAATGACTGATGAATTTCAGAACGCTCAACACCCGTTGAATATGGCTAGTGTCAGTAAACGTTGGTAAAAAACGTGTAATTAAATTGTTGCCAGCTGTACAGTTGCAGTCAACAACACTCTGGATAACATAATAACAGCCTATCCACCTCTGCTAGGATGAGTATAATGGTCAGAGTGAGCTCTTCTCTCCTTTGGGTCTGGAAGTAGCTAGCAAGCTAGCCAACATTAGCCAGTTAGCTTGGGTGTTTGACTTCTGTTGTTAGGTCAGAATGTTCACATCAACCCTACTCCTCGGCCAGAGCGTCCAGAATGCACTCTGAAAGCTGATTGTTTAGTACATGGCCTCATTTGAATCTTTAAAGAGATGGGTGGGGCTAAAGCTTAAGAGGGTGTGAACCATGCTGTATGTGTATAGACAAAGAAGAGCTCTCCAATAGGTGTACCAAAACATTCAAGGGACATTTTCTCAAAAGTGAGGTTATAAGTTTATCAACTTTCAAAGCAGAATTACTTTCACATTGTTCCAGAACTTTAGTGTTATGATATACCATTTTCAAGCTCTGCGCCTCTGCTTTTATCCAATGTAAAAAAGACCATTTCAAATGTTGCTACATAAGACCGGGTCGAGAAAGTCGGTCACATATGTGGTAGTGGAGTAGTCGTCTGAGGGCACAGACTTAGTGTGTTGTGAAATCTGTTATGAATGTATTGAATGTTAGGAATGTTATTAATATAACGTTTTTAAAATTGTATAATTAATTTGCCGGACCACAGGAAGAGTTAATGGGATTCATAATAAATATAAATACAAATATGACAGCTGAGTGATAATGAATAACAAAATCAATGGAGGCACGTGCCCTGTGTGCCCGGTTGGTATTCAGCCTTGATTACCTCAAGTTTAGATAGCTGTCTAGACTAACTACCAATCTAAAAATTGTTAGCTGACATGGCTCATCACTATCAGTGACTGAAATATGAGAAAAACTGCTGATACACAACTAAATTTCAAAATTGCACCGGTTGACCTTGTATATTGCTTATGCCTGGAACTGGTACCATGTATATCAAAAGTAATATTGAATTGTGATTGGATGACAACGCAAACAAAATGTCAACATTTAAAGGACATGCATCTACTGCTTGGATAGTTCCATCTGAGCCACTGGCTTCCTTCCATTCTTGAACTTTTTTTTGTGGTTTAGCGTCAGCTGGAGTTGTGTAAAGCTCACTGCTAGGACGAATCTGTGATTGGCAGATGCCAGGAGAACTGTAAAGCTTGAAGGAGGAGGAATAATGGTCTGTGGCTATTTTTCATGGTTCGTGCTAAGCCTCTTAGTTCCAGAGAAGGGAAATCTTAACACCACAGCATACAATGACATTCTAGACGATTCTGTGCCTCCAACTTTGTGGCAACAGTTTGGGAAAGGCGCTTTCTTGTTTCAGCATGACAATTCGGCCATGCACAAAGAGAAGTCCATACAGAAATAGTTTGTCGGGATCAGTGTGGAAGAATTTGACTGGCCTGTAAAAAGCCCTGATCTTAACCCCATCTAACACCTTAGGGAGGAATTGGAACCCCGGCTGTAAGCCAGGCCTAATCGCCGAACATCAGTGCCCGACCTCACTAACGCTCTTGCGGATGAATGGAAGGAAGTCCCCATTGTAATTAATGTTCCAACATCTAGTGAAAGCCTTCCCAGACGAATGGAGGCTGTTATAGCAGCAAAAGGGGGACCAACTCTATACTAATGCCCATGATTTTGGAACAAACTGTTTGACGAGCTGGTGTCCACGTACTTTTGGTCATGTAGTGTATGTTACAAATTAGTTACTATGATTACATAATCCTGTGTTTGAAATTTCACACTCAAAATAACAGTTGATTTTTCAAATCCAATGTAATTTCCACGTCTAATTTTCACAATTTACATTGAAACAATGTTGATTCAACAAGATTGTGCCCATTGGGACAATAAATAGCCTATTATCTTGTGGACAAGTTCATAATTTATATGTTGAATTCATGTCTCCAACTTAATCAAAAACAAAAGTTAAAGAATAGGATTAACCCAGGGTCTCAGATGAAACTATCCAAGCATTAGATATCCTTTAAAATATGTATTTACATTAAAAGTACATAGAGCAAGTGATTAATGCTGCTTGAACATCTGTGCAGATTATTATTGCAATTGTGGAGATCTCCACAGACCTGTGACCTTTGAATGCCAGCTTGAACATGCACCCTTTATAAGATTACATAAGAAGACATTTATAGTAAGACTACAGTAGGCTAACCTCAATGGGGCCATGGATGTGTTACTCATTTTAAGGTTGAATAAATACTGTTAGGCCAAGTTTATAAATTAGCCTTAACTTTAGGCTATTTACTGTATTGCAAAAGTAATATTGAATTGTGTTTGGTTGACAAAACAACCAAATATCAACATTTAAAATTATTCTTAAGGCTAGGCGTCCCGCTAACTTCCGGCGAAACTGAAGGGCGCTCAATTCAAATAAATAATCATAAAAATTATGGATATTAATACATATATTATATCGGTTAAAGGCTTAAATTCTTGTTAATATAACTGCATTGTCCAATATACAATAGGCATTACAGCGAAAGCATGCCATGCGATTGTTTGAGGACGGCGCCCCACATCAAAATATTTTTCAACCAGAACAGGATTCCTAAATTCACAAATAGCGATTAAATATTCAATTATTTGTTGAAAATATTCCTCTGATTTGCAATCCAAAGGGTCCCAGCTACAACATGTAGTGTCGTTTTGTTAGATAAAATCCTTCTTTATATCCCAAAAAGTCTGTTTAGTTGGCACCATCGATTTGAGTAATCCACTCATTCAACGTGCAGAGAAAGGAATCCAAAAAGATACCGCTAAACTTTGTTAAAACAAGTCAAAATACATTTCTATTTAATCCTCAGGTACCCTAAAATGTAATTAAACTATACTATTTCATACAGAAAGAAGTATGTTCAATAGGAAAGCGATATTAGCAGGTGCGCATCCTATTCATCGCGCGCACAGACTGATTTCCAACTCTGAGTCCCAGTACTAAAACTCATTATTCTTCCTCATTTTTGAAGAAACAAGCCTGAACCCTTGAACAAAGACTGTTGACATCTAGTGGAAGCCATAGGAATTGCAATCTGTGAGTTGGATTTGGATATGCCCTTATACTTTCCATTGTAAGAGCAAAATTAAAAAATTCAGGTTGGTTTTTCTTTGGATTTTCTCCTACCAGTGTTATAGTGTCCTACATTATTTTAACATTTAGACAAACTTCAGAGTGTCTTCTTTTTAATGGTACCAAGTATATGCTTATCCTGGCTTCAGGGTATGAGCAACAGGCAGTTTACTTTGGGCATGTCAGTCAGACTGGAAGTGGAGAAAAATAGATCCTAGCCTGAAGAAGATTTATTTTTAATGTAGCCTATCGCAACTGCAATCCAGGTTATTTGGTTGTGCAATTCGATGAAGCATCGTGATAAATACAAAATATCTGACGTACTTTTAAATGGTTTAAAGCACAGTGATTATACATTTAGATGAAAACTAAACAAAAAATCAAACATTGTTTTTCCATTAGAATTTGGTTGTGCTTTTAGCTGTTTGAAGCTTAGTGATAGCACATCGTGAATTTCAACAAACTTCTGGCTGTCTTTTTGAGTGGGTGAATGAAGGTTGAAATCTCATTGATCAATTTCTCAACCAAGTACAAGGCATTTGGAAAGTATTCAGACCCCTTCTCTTTTTCCACATTTTGTTACGTTACAGCCTTATTCTAAAATTGAGAAAATAAAAAAGATTCCTCATCAATCTACACACAATACCCCATAACGACAAAGCAAAAACAGGTTTTTAGATATTTTTCCAAATGTATTCAAATCAAAAAACAGACATTATTTACATAAGTATTCAGACCCTTTCCTATGATACTAGAAATTGAGCTCAGGTGCATCCTGTTTTCACTAATCATCCTTGAAATTTCCACATGGGGTAAATTCAATTGATTGGACATGATTTTTCGGGGGCAGGTACTGGGAGACGAGTCAGGATCGAGGGAAAGATGAACGGAGAAAAGTACAGTGAGATCCTTGATGAAAACCTGCTCCAGAGCGCTCAGGACCTCAGACTAGGGTGAAGGTTCACCTTCCAACAGGACAATGACCGTGAACACACAGCCAAAACAACGCATGAGTGGCTTCAGGACAAGTCTCTGAATGTCGTTGAGTGGCCCAGCCAGAGCCCGGACTTGAACCCGATCGAACATCTCTGGCAACCTGAAAATAGCTGTGCAGAAACGCTCCCCAAGCAACCTCACAGAGCTTGAGAGGATCTGCAGAGAGGAATGGGAGAAATAAAGGTGTGCCAAGCTTGTAGAGTCATTCCCAAGAAGACATCGGGGCTATAATCACTGCCAATGGTGCTTCAACAAAGTACTGAGTAAAGGGTCTGAATACTTATGTAAATGTGATATTTTAAAAAAGGAGGAAATAATCTAATTTAATCAACTTTAGAAAAAGGTTGTAATGTAACAAAATGTGGAAAAAGTTGAGGGGTCTGAATACTTTCCGAATGCACTGCATTGCCCACATTTACACTTTGAAATTACATGGTGTATATAAAAGTTATATTGAATTGTGTTTTGTTGTCAATGCAACCAAAAATGAACATTTAAAGAAGATGTATCTACTGGTTTGGTATGGCTTTGATTCCAGTTGGTCTTCAAAATAATAATTGATATCTTGGGTTAACAGCTCCATCTAAACCAAAAATCAACATTAAATCAAATTAAACTTTAAATACATCTTTAAGATTCGATGTAGTCCTGTTTTTATCTTAGATTTATTGTTGAGATGGAGATGTGAATCCAACATATCAATGATTTATTTGTGGAAAACTGGAATTAAAGCCAGATTTTAAGTCAGTGGCACAGGTGGACCTATCGAAGCAGAAGATACATCTTAGTGTTTGCTTTGACAACCAGACTCTATCACTAAATACAGTGGGACAAAAAATGATTTAGTCAGCCACCAATTGTGCAAGTTCTCCCACTTAAAAAGATGTGAGAGGCCTGTAATTTTCACCATAGGTACACTTCAACTATGACAGACAAAATGAGAAAATAAAAATCCAGAAAATCACATTGTTTGATTTTTTATGAATAAACGATGGTGGAAAATAAGTATTTGGTCACCTACAAACAAGCAAGTTTTCTGGCTCTCACAAACCTGTAACTTATTGTTTAAGAGGCTCCTCTGTCCTCCACTCTTTACCTGTATTAATGGCACCTGTTTGAACTAGTTATCAGCATAAAAAATAAGGTGAATGCACCAATTTGTAAGTCGCTCTGGATAAGAGCATCTGCTAAATGACTTAAATGTAAATGTAAATAAAAGGCACCTGGCCACAACCTCAAACAGTCACACTCCAAACTCCACTATGGCCAAGACCAAAGAGCTGTCAAAGGACACCAAAATTGTAGACCTGCACCAGGCTGGGAAGACTGAATCTGCAATAGGTAAGCAGCTTGGTTTGAAGAAATCAACTGTGGGAGCAATTATTAGGAAATGGAAGACATACAAGACCACTGATAATCTCCCTCGATCTGGGGCTCCACGCAAGATCTTACCCCGTGGGGTCAAAATGATCACAAGCAAAAATCCCAGAACCACACGGGGGGACCTAGTGAATGAACTGCAGAGAGCTGGGACCAAAGTAACAAAGCCTTCCATCAGTAACACACTACGCCGCCAGGGACTCAAATACTGCAGTGCCAGACGTGTCCCCCTGCTTAAGCCAGTACATGTCCATGCCCGTCTAAAGTTTGCTAGAGAGCATTTGGATGATCCAGAAGAAGATTGGGAGAATGGCATATGGTCAGATGAAACGTACCTTTTGGTAAAAACTCAACTCGTCGTGTTTGGAGGACAAAGAATGCTGAGTTGCATCCAAAGAACACCATTTCTACTGTGAAGCATGTGGGTGGAAACGGCATGCTTTGGGGCTGTTTTTCTGCAAAGGGACCTGGACGATTGATCCGTGTAAAGGAAGGAATGAATGGGGCCATGTATCGTGAGATTTTGAGTGAAAACCTCCTTCCATCAGCAAGGGCATTGAAGATCAAACGTGGCTGGGTCTTTCAGCATGACAATGATCCCAAACACACCACCCGGGCAATGAAGGAATGGCTTTGTAAGAAGCATTTAAAGGTCCTGGAGTGGCCTAGCCAGTCTCCAGATCTCAACCCCATAGAAAATCTTTGGAGGGAGTTGAAAGTCTGTGTTCCCCAGCAACAGCCCCAAAACATCACTGCTCTAGAGAAGATCTGCATGGAGGAATGGGCCAAAATACCAGCAACAGTGTGTGAAAACCTTGTGAAGACTTACAGAAAACGTTTGGCCTCTGTCATTGCCAACAAAGGGTATATAACAAAGTATTGAGATAAACTTTTGTTATTGACCAAATACTTATTTTCCACCATAATTTACAAATAAATTCATAAAAAATCCTACAATGTGATTTTCTGGATTTTTTTCTCCTCATTTTGTCTGTCATAGTTGAAGTGTACCTATGATGAAAATCACAGGCCTCTCTCATCTTTATAAGTGGGAGAACTTACACAATTGGTGGCTGACTAAATACTTTTTTGCCCCACTGTATCATTACAACCAGAGCATGAAACCATAGGCCTATTTTATTGTCTATTTTTCATTCTGGGTTGAATTGAAACAATAGCTGTTGATGACGCAAATGATGATGCAAATGCTATATAGGCCTCAATAGCATCATGGATGATACAGTATATGAGTGCTAAAGTATGGTCACATTTTATTTGCTCTGAAAAAACAACTCTTTTGAAAAAAAATACATAGTCCGCCGCCCCTTGTCTAACCAGACGCCGCTGTTCTATCCTGCCGGTACATTGTATAACCAGCCAGCTGTATGTTAATATTGTCCTCGTTCAGCCACGACTCCGTGAAGCATAAGATGTTACTGTTTTTAATGTCCAGTTGGTAGTTTAATCTTCCCCGTAAATCGTCAATTTTGTTGTCCAAAGATTGCATGTTTGCTAACAGAATTGAGGGAAGTTGGGGTTTATATGATCTCCTCCGAATTCTCAGAAGGCAGCCCACTCTCCGGCCTCTCTTTCTCTATATCTTCTTCACGAAGATCACGAGGGTTGGGGCCTGTTCCCGAGGGAGCTTTTTTCCTCCACCTCGGGCTCGTCAGAGTCGTGAAAGAAGAAAAAGGATTCTGCTAGTTCGTGGTGAGCAAACACAGTACTGATGTCCACAAGTTATTTTCGGTCATAAAAGACAGTAGTGGCAACATTATGTACAAAATGAGTAACATAATAAGTTACAAACAACGCAGGTAAACAAACAAATAACAAAATTGGTTGGGGGTACGTTAAATGTCTGCCTACTACTCCGGCACCATCTTACATTATTTTTGTAAATAACAGCTGGTGCACTATATCTAAGGAATTCTCAAGCTTTTGCTCGCCTAAGGTTGAGTATATCATGAAAAGCTGTAGACCGCACTACCTACAGAGAGAGTTCTCATCTGTATTCTTCGTAGCTGTTTACATACCACCTCAGTCAGAGGTTGGCACCAAGATAGCATTGAAGAAGCTGTATTCTGCAAAAAGCAAACAATAAAATGTTCACCCAGAGGCAGCGCCGCTCGCAGTCGGGGACTTTAATGCAGGGAAACTTCAATCAGTTTTACCAAATTTCTATCAGCTTGTTAAATGTGCAACCAGAGGGATAATAACTCTGGACAAGACTCTACTCCACACAAAGAGACGCATACAAAGCTCTCCCTCGCCCTCATTTGGCAAATCCGACCATAATTCCATCCTCCTGATTCCTGCTTGCAAGCAAAAATTAAAGTAGGAAGCACCAGTGACTAGATCAATAAAAAAGTGGTCAAAAGAAGCAGATGCTAAGCTACAGGGCTGTTTTGCTAGTACAGACTGGAATATGTTCCCGGATTCCTCCGATGGCATTGGGGAGTACACCACATCTGTCATTAGCTTCATCAATAAATGCATCGATGACATCATCCCCACAGTGATCATATGTACATACCCCAACTAGAAGCCATGGATTACAGGCAGCATCCACACTGAGCTAAAGGCTAGACCTGCCACTTTCAAGGAGCGGGAATCTAATCTGAAAAGCTTATAACATATCCCGCTATGCCCTCCGACAAACCATCAAACAAGCAAAGTATCTATACATGACTAAGATCGAGTCATACAACACCGGTTCTGACGCTCGTCGGATGTGGCAGGACTTGCAAACAATTACAGACTACAAAAGGGAAGCACAGCCGAGAGCTGCCCAGTGACATGTGCCTACCAGACGAGCTGTACTACTTTTATGCTTGCTTCGAGGCAAATAACACTGAAACATGCATGAGAGCACCAGCTGTGGACTACAGGAAAAAGAAGACTGAGCACTCCCCCATTCTCATCGACGGGGCTGCAGTGGAGCAGGTTGAGAGCTTCAAGTTCCTTGGTGTCCACATCACCAACAAACTAACATGGTCCAAGCACACCATGACAGTCGTGATGCGGTCACGACAAAACCTATTCCCCTCAGGAGACTGAAAAGATTTGGCGTGGGTCCTCAGATCCTCAAAAGGTTCTGCAACTGCACTATCGAGAGCATCCTGACTGGTTGCCTCACTGCCTGGTATGGCAACTGCTCGGCCTTCGACCGCAAGGCACTACAGAGGGTAGTGCGTATGGCCCAGTACATCACTGGGGCCGAGCTTCCTGCCATCCAGGACCTCTATACCAGGCAGTCAGAGGAAGGCACTAATAATTGTCAAAGACTCCAGCCACCCTAGTCATGGACTGTTCTCTCAGCTACCGCACGGCAAGCGGTCCTGGAGCGCCAAGTCTAGGTCCAAAAGGCTTCTGAACAACTTCTAGCCCCAAGCCATAAGACAGCTAAGACAGCTAATCAAAGAATGGCCAAGTCAAAGTCCAGACCTGAATCCAATCGAGAATCTGTGGAAAGAACTGAAAACTGCTCTCCATCCAACCTCACTGAGCTCGAGCTGTTTTGCAAGGAGGAATGGGAAAAAAATTCAGTCTCTCGATGTGCAAAACTGATAGAGACATACCCCAAGCGACTTACAGCTGTAATCGCAGCAAAAGGTGGCGCTACAAAGTATTAACTTAAGGGGGCTGAATAATTTTGCACGCCCAATTTTTCAGTTTTTGATTTGTTAAAAAAGTTTGAAATATCCAATAAATGTCGTTCCACTTCATGATTGTGTCCCACTTGTTGTTGATTCTTCACAAAAAAATACAGTTTTATATCTTTATGTTTGAAGCCTGAAATGTGGCAAAAGGTCGCAAAGTTCAAGGGGGCCGAATACTTTCGCAAGGCACTGTATCTTCTGTTGAGATAGTTCCATCTGTGCAACTGACTTAGTCAGGTTTTAATTCCAGTTTGTCTACAAATTAATCATTGATATGATTGATTCCCGTCTTCAAATTAAATAACAGGACTAAATCAAATAAAACTTTAAATGCAATTTACATAAAGTTTGATTTGATTTAGGCCTATTCTTTAACTTTGATTATTGATTGAGATAGAGACGTGAATCCAACATATCAATTATTAATTTGTAACTAATCTGGATTTAAAACCAGACTAAATCAGTGGCACAAAAGATAGGTCAAAAGATATCTCCTTCAAATGTTGATATTTGGTTGCGTTCAATTCCAATATCACTTTTGCAATAGAGTAAATAGCCCATTAAATTGTCGACAAATTAAGAAATTATATGTTGGATTCACGTCTCCAATTAAATACAAAATAAAAGAATTAAGCCAGTGGTTCAGATGGAACTATCCAAGCCTTATATATCCTTTAAATGTTGATGTGCTTGTGTTGTCAACCAAACAAAATTCAATATTACTTTTGTAAAACAGCCTTAACTTTAGATTATTTAATATCTTACAAACTAATGTAACAGTATTCATTCAACCTTACATTGAGTAATCCATCCATGGCCACATTTTGAGGTAGGCCTACAGTAACTATAAATGTCTTATGTAATCATAGAAAGTGTGCATGTTCAAGATAGCATGCAAAAGTCGCAGGTCTGTGAAGATCTTCACAATTGCTATAATAATCTGTGCAGAATCTCGAACAGCATTGATCCTTTGCACTATAATTTGAATGCAATCTCAAGGGGGGCCAGACAAGCTGGGCAGGAAGGGGTTAATGGAGCAGGGAGAGGATGGAGGGAGACAATGGGCAGGTCAATGGCTCGTAAAGCTTGGCTTTAGGGTTGCTGAGAAGGACTTCCGCACTGCATGGTCTCTCTCCACTGACTGTAGCATCATCAGTTAACTGCGTGCTCATGCTCTACTAGTCTATTCACTGCAGATGTCATTCCACAGCATGCACAACAGGTTGCACATAAATAACACAGTGGTGGGAACATAGTTTAGATTTCGGCATTTGTGAGCAATTTGTTTCCTGTCTACAATGTTGAAATGGATTGAATGTTGTGGATTTTAATACCTTGTTAAATGGTAAATTCATCTCGTTTTAACCTTATATTCAAATCTCCACTCCAGCACCATACCCGTCTCTACATAGGGGTGGCCAGGGATGGATAATAATGGATTACATGTAAGGGATTACAAAAACCGCTAACTGTAATGCCTTACATTACCTGCAAAAATATTGTAATCAGATTACAGATACTTTTGAAAAAGTAGATGATTACTTTGAGTACTTTTAAATTCAGAAAGGGTGTTTTCTCAATGACTTTCAAATCAGAATTCAAAAAGGCGCAAGTTCAAGGTGGTTCGACCTGAGTGAGTCTGACCACAAGTCAGAGACCAGTATGATGACACACCATGTGTTTGATGGATTGCGGGAAAATAGCAGGAATAGACCTTTGTAGGCTACAGTCAAAGCTATGTCTTCCAATGCTTTGACTGCTGTCGGCATCCAAACTTGAATAAACGCTTGGAGGTAAGGATGACAGCAGTGGTGTAGTCTACAGTGATACACATATCCCTTTTTATTAGAAAAAATCTACATAGCGCATTGATGTGAATCACACTGCTGCACTCTCATTTAGCTATTTGTGCCTTATGGATTGTGGCCGTTCACAAATCTAAATGTGTAGTTTCACCCAATAATTGTCAAATTCAAGAAGTTTAAGCTGCCTGTCAATCATTGTTTTTGAAACCAGTGAACAACCAGTGAGAAATGTACTCTTGCAACAACTGCATAGTGTGAATCCCATCCTCTGGAATAAAAGTGGGGCTTTTATTACTCAATCTAATTCATACCGATAAAAAAAAAATCATCCGTAGGCCTAATGGACACCTGCTCAAACTCGTACACTTTTGATAGACTTAAAGGGGCAGTCTGTAGTTGCTACATCAATTTATGGACTTAGAAATTATGTATTTTAATGTAAAGATATACTTTAATCGTATGATTGTATGTAGTAGAAAGCTTTGGTAAGAAGAAGCCTACATAACCTATCCAGTAAGTAAATTTTAACATCTATATATGGCCAACTATGTAAACTTTAACATTGATTTATCCTGCAATAGATGTGGTTCAATTGGTAACATACATTTTTGTCTTCTTCTAAAGCCTCTTAAGGGGAAAGTAATCTAAAAGTAAAGTAATCAGATTAAGTTACTTAGTCTGGGTAATCCAAAAATTACATTACTGATTGCAATTTTGGACAGGTAACTAGTAACTATAATGTATTACATTTAGAAAGTAACCTACCCAACCCTGGGGGTGGCAGGTAGCCTTACAGTTAAGAGTTGGGCCAGTAACAGAAAAGTAACTGGTTTGAATCCCCAAGATGGAAAATTCTGCCGTTCTGCACTTGAGCATGGCAGTTAACCCACTGTTCCCAGGCCGTCATTGAATATAAGAATATGTTCTTAACTGACTTGCCTGGTTAAATAAAGGTAAAAGAAACACACAAAAAAAAAAAAAAAAAAAACTGGTAGGTGGAGTTCTACCTTAAGAAATATGAAATGGTAACACTGGCGCTAGAGCTGCTGAATCAAGTGTACCTATGGTCAACAGCACGACAAAATAGCAACACAAGGCTTTGTTGTTTTTTACTAAAATGTTTGGTGATAGACTAGGAATGGCTTGGAGATCGACCGGTTGGTTACCACTGGTCTATGACAAACAAGTAGCATGTTCGTCTGAGGCTACTGATCTCTTCATTTTGCATGATAAAGATGTCAGACACCAAGATAGGTGCACTAAAATGTACATAGTATGGCGCCCCTGGAGCAAATGAAGATTGTGCCTCACAGACAGATTCTTCACCTTGTCGGCGTGGGTATTCAAACCAGTGACCTTTTCGTTACTTTTTCTGGTACTCACCTTCGCTCTCATCTCCCCTTCGCTACCTCACTGCAACTCCTCTTCCATCCTATCATCTCTTCCCTCCGCCTCAAACCTTCTCCCACCTAATTCAACAACGAAAATTGGATGTTAATCCGTATTTGTCTGCTGGGACACAAAATCGCGGTCGACGTAGTTGTAGTCCCTTTTTAAAATTTGCCTACATATTAGAACAATATCTGTATTAAAGGGATAGTTCACTGCAAAACTGAGTTTTTGCTACATACTGAAAGTTCTCTCTTGAAAACTTGACTCCTGACACGGACAGTTGTTTGGAACAAACTACATTAAGTGAACTATGCCTTAAAGATGGTTCTAGCCATGAAACTGCATCCCTTTGAGTATGAAAGTATTTTTTCCCCATTCTCTGCAGCAGTCCTCATGAGTATGCAGCACTGAGGCAAAGACTAGACAGTGTTGGGTAGACTTCGGAAAGCATCTCATTACCTCATCAAATTGTAAATAATATACCCTTGGGGGACCCTCTTCAACTCTTGGCAAGTGCATAAAAAAGTCAGTGCCTGAGGGTTAAAAAGTGATAAATGTGGCATTCTTAGGACCCCAGTCAAAAACTGACATTGAGAGAACATGGCCATAACTATTTTGTAGTGCGTGTCACTGGACTAGAGATTGAGGGGGCATCATAGAATGCAGAGTCTAGCTCAGGCCCATGCAGCCAGCTCTGCAGTTGCTGCTAGACAACGTGGCAGCTCAATAATTAATCTGGCTGCTGCTGTTGGACCCCTATAGAAAACTACATTAGGATGTAATGGACCGAGATCGATTGCGAGAGATGATGGATCAAAGTAGAGGCGACAGTTTCTAGAAGAGTGTTTGAGGGCTGGATCACTGAACCCACCAGAAATCTGAAAACGAGATTTGGCCCTTTGAAATGACAAAGAGTTTACAGAAGTTAGAAGCTACATGGAACCTTTGCCCTCCAAAAGGGGTTCCTAAATAGAGCATCTTCAAAATACCAACTCATTGAGCCCAGTGACCTAGTTCAGTATCAACCTACAAATCACCTTCGAACAGTAATCCAAGGAGGACACAAAATATCATTTATTATAATTTATTGTACATTGTTATTCCGTACCATTAATTCGGAAGAGCTAACAAAAACTAACATTGCCATTTATACAAAATATAAACTATAAGGGGGAATATACATGTGTCATCCTTTCCCACGTGGTTACAGTACAGTCATTTTGTTATGACCAACCCAGGCATTGAAAGGGAGATATGCCAGTTATATCCTCCTTGAAAAAGACCAGAATTTTTTTTGAAATCACTACGCATACAGACTCAAGTCCAGTGTCAAAGTTATTCTCTTCGCATACAACACATTCTGGTACATTGCCAATAACACAAACTAAAAAGCACCAAATCGTGAAAACCTCATTTAAAATATTTTAATTAAAAGAGGTTTGAATTTCTTCATTAATAATCTCCTATGCACAACCTTCACTTTGGGCACATACAAAACACATTTCAGATTATTTTCCTAGGTATAATTCAAAACTACGATTAGAACTTCTGTACACCAAAGTGGTCCACATTTTGAGAGACATGTGACATGACAACCACCTGCGTCCTCCAGGCCTACATCCCCCAGCATTCCACAGACTGATAACCAGGATGTTTTGGTGGAGTTGCTATGGAAACGCAGGTCTTGAGGGATGGCGGAGTATAGTGCTGGAGCAGGAAGCCATGTTGAAGAGTGCCATTCATTTGATTCTCCATAAGTGATTTAAAAGGGGGGGGGGGGGTGATGGTGGCAGCTTCCTCTCCAACTGACGTTACACCCCCCCTTCGAAGAAAAATGTCAGCACTAGGATTTTCTTTCTTTTGGGCGAATGAGTGGGTGGGGCGAATTCTTAGAGGTAAGCCTAGTGGTCTCTGTTCAGTGCGGTTGAGGGGAGTGGTGGTGGTTGTAGTAATTGAGCGGTGGATCAAGGGTTCAACAGTAGCGGTGCAGGAGGGAGGTCGCCATGACGATGGGGAGCAGGAGAGAGAAGGGGCTGGACTGCAGTGACATGCCCACTCCGGTAGGGGAGGTGGAGTTGGCCGAGCTGCTGTACGGGTCTGTGGCCATGGTGGTGGAGTTGACGCTGGAGCCCGCACTGGTCGCATTAACCCATGTGGATCCTGTTGTGTTTTGGGAGACCACCTGCAGGCAACCAGGAAGAGGCTTGGTTAAGTGAGAACTCAAACGTAACTCTACAGAATTGGGACAACTCCTCATTGATCCATGACAAAGCACATTTCAGCCAAAGCGGACATCTTCAATATGATGTAATATCTAGAGGACTTGTGAAATGTTGACACATTTGTGAAATTTGTGGTGTTGAAGGCTGGCTGTGAAAAAGTAGCACACAATAGGTTGAACACCAGCTATAGTGGCATGGATATTCTAGGCCATGCGTGTATAACAATGAATTGTGATGTAGATATTACAATGAAATGGCCATTAAGGTTTGGGGAAAGTAATTATCCCAGCTAGCACATATGGTTCCTTAGACATTATGGGAATGCATGTTTTTGGATTGACCAGTGTCCTGACCAGTAAAAAGTGAACTTATTTTGTTTATGTTCTGAGAACAAGTGAAAATAGCCTGTTCTGGGGACATTTATTTTTAGGTTGGAGTGAGGTTCTGAGAGCAATTTATTGTGGTTCCATGAAAGTTTTATTAACACACTGAGAATAGAGTTTACAGGTTTTTGGATAACTTCCTTAACTTTCCCTGAATGTTTGAAGACTTAACACTGCTAGCTTATTTTACGTTTTTTTTTTCTACTCAAAGCACAGATGAAAGTGTAATTTCCTTAGGCATTGATCATGCAAATACTTTTGTGACATAGCCTCAGTGAGATTCTATAACCTATAATCTTCTGTTCTCTATCCACGGAATGCTATATATATATATATATATATATATACACACACTGGGAAGAACAAGTATTTGATACACTGCCGATTTTGCAGGTTTCCCTACTTACAAAGCATGTAGCGGTCTGTAATTGTTATCATAGGTACACTTCAACTGTGAGAGACGGAATCGAAAACAAAAATCCAGAAAATCGCATTGTATGATTTTTAAGTAATTAATTTGCATTTTATTGCAAGAAATAAGTATTTGATCACCTACCAACCAGTAAGAATTCCAGCTCTCATAGACCTGTTAGTTTTTCTTTAAGAAGCCCTCCTGTTCTCCACTCATTACCTGTATTAACTGCACCCATTTGAACTCGTTACCTGTATAAAAGACACCTGTCCACACACTCAATCAAACAGACTCCAACCTCTCCACAATGGCCAAGACCAGAGAGCTGTGTAAGGACATCAGGGATAAAATTGTTTTCTGATGGTTACTAATGTTGGTTTTTATGGAGAGGAATCTTAATGTTCTCGGGAACAGATGAGAACATGACATTTAAATAGAACCATGAGGAAACCTTATGCTGAAGTACTGAAATTCACACAGAAAGTTGTTTCTTAACGTTTTCTTAACATTGACAACATTCCTAATGGTCAAACAGTTGGAGAACGTTCCTGAAACATAACCACAATTGAAATTAATGTAACTATGTTTGAACTTTCAGGAAACGTTCTGTTAAAGTAATGAAATACAAAGAAAATAACGTTGCCAAGTTCCTTAAATGTGCTGAGAATGTTCCAAAGCCAAACAACTATACTGCACAATTCCCAGAAAGTTGTGGGAAGGTTGTATGCTAAATAACCACAGTTCAACCATGCTCTCACCAAGCTCAGAAACATAGTTCTCAGAAGTTGTGCTAGCTGGGTACTGATTGAACAATTTTGTAGTCCAACATTGCATGTCAAATCCCACAGAAAACCCCTGGATTAGAACAAATATTAGTTGCCTATCCAAACCAAGCACATTTCCATGGAATGGAAAATAAAATGGCAAATAAAACGTAATGCACCTTTAAATTAGACATACACTGGCAATAATTATGAAAAACATTATTTTTAACCAGGTATCACAGTGGCCAGTAAACACCATACAAAGAGAGGATGATAGTCCAAAAGCAGACGCACAAACTGTTGGTCTTTGCTACCCGTTTCAGGTTCCGTTTTAGCGCGCTGCACTGAAATCAACTTTAACCCTTGGAAAGACTCAGGTGTACCGTGGGTTTAAATAATTAATTCGCCTAAGTGTTTTTATAACAAAGTGATACAAGAAGGAAATGTAGGATAATTGCAGAAAAGACACCGAGATATGATTTATATGATTAGGCCTATAGATGGGAAGTAACGACTACCCTACTGGTCTATTAGGCTACTTTAAATCCTGTCTATCCAAGCCATATACAACTTAATCAAAAACAATGTATTATAAGCTATCGAATGAATAGCCGACGACAAAAATACCGCAAACAAATGAAAAGCGAATTAATGAATTTAAAAAAACGTATTTTTCTTATTAATATGAATAATACATTTTTTGTCATACCTCTGTCGATAAACATATGGCGAAGACAATCACTCCGAGATGAACAACTGTCATTTTTGACATCCTGATGATGATCTGGCCACAACTTCAAGCGCAGCCACAGTCCCTCTGAAAATGTGATCACTGAAATAGTCGGACGAACGTTTTATACCAGCATCATGACTGACGTGTGACGTTGAAACTTGCTCACATACACAAACAACCTGTAAACAAAATAACAATGTAGCCTACTGTAAAAGTGTGATACCCATATGTGTTTTTATATTGAATATATGCTTCGTTAAAATCCACATGGATTGTATATATTTCATGTATTTTAATAGATTATTTAATTAGAGTGTGTGTCATCAGTGGGAAGGCAAAATTCGGAAGCATTCAATTGGACAAAATAAAGCAAACAAAATATGTCTATTAAACCCATTGTATGGTGCCATTGGATGGAAAGGTCTGCTACATGGGCCAACTTCTATTCAGGTATTATCAGATTTTAACATCCAAATGAAGCCATATAAAGTTGGCAAATATTGTCGAATGTTGCCGTTAGAAATTCCAGAAATAGAGCTGATTATTTGACTTATTTTACATGCCAGAGTCATGTTTGTTCTAGCCTACATCGTATATTTATATCTGAACGTTCAAAAACCTTGTGTCTTACTGAACGCGACATTACTTTTGACCAACAGTGACATATCCTGGCTACAGTTGGTAATTAACCTATTTATGGTCCTATGGGAATTATATTAGGCTACTTGCGTCTTTGGTTTTTGTTTTACCATTGTATGGACAGGTTCCTATGACCCATAGAGTAATCTCAAAATGTTCTGTCCGAGCGTTATATGTATACAAATCTAATGGGTCAAATATACATGGGTTTCATCGGCAGAGGTAGCCCAAAGCTTCGAACACACCGACAGTGTTGTCTGCAGAATAGAACGCAGCATCATCTGGATATGTTTGCAACAAAAGTTCAACATTCACATTCTGATACCTTTTCTGTTAAGCCGTCTAGGCATACAGTTTGACGCATACGTTCGATAAATTCAAAGTATGCACCACACCGGACGCACTGAAACTGCCTCTGCACCGCAATGCTGCAATGCAAACGCAGCGTTTCATTTGAAATGGATGTAATGATGGCGTCGCGAAATCCCTAACACTGTTGGTGTGCTCGAAGCGTGAGTCCATAGGCTGAACAAGCATCCAAATGGTAAGTCAATTTGCCTCAACAGAAAAAGGGTAATATCGCTCTCTGGTGGCAAGTCAAAGTATCGCAAAATCAAAGACCTTATATAACCGCCCACTGTGAACTTATGGGGGGAACCTGTTTGTACCTCACAAACATTCTCGATTGTCAGGGACAATACACATTGTCAGGGACAATACACTTTAATCATCCCTCTATGGACAGTAATGCAAATAATGATACATTAAAGGTACACAAAATTGCCCTTCTTATGACTGGATCCGGTCCTTCTGTAGCTCAGTTGGTTGAGCATGGTGCTTGTAACACCAAGGTAGTGGGTTCGATCCCCGGGACCACCCATATGTAGAATGTATGCACACATGACTGTAAGTCGCTTTGGATAAAAGCGTCTGCTAAATGGCATATATTATTATTTATTATTATCCAGATGTGGGGATTGTAACTTTAGGCCTTATAAATACCGTCTTGAGTCCCTGCCACTTTGGTAAGTGGATTTCAGAGGGAATAGTGAGGGTCTTGTTTCCCTCCAGAGGGAACCCAAGGGACAGCGTTCCCTTCGCTGCCTGTGCTCCCTGCAGAGGCACCAGATGTGCTCTGAGACGGGAAGAGAGGGGCCTTTTGGAAGGCATCTGATAAGCCCCGTTCCCAAAGCCCAGGCGGATCTCGTATCACCAGTGGCCAGCGGGTCTACGAGGGGAGCGCAACCTGAGCCAGCGCACCGGGATCGGGTTTCTGTTTACATGAGCTGTGGTCCCCAGGGTTCCTCGAAACAGAGCAGGGCAGAGGGGGCCGAGGGGAAATGGAAGAGGGGTTGTGCAACACCCCTCTTCCTGTCTTGTCTTGTCCTGTCCTGTCCTGTCTTGTCCTGTCTTGTCCTGTCTTGTCCTGTCTTGTCCTGTCTGTCTGTCTGTCTGTCTGTCTGTCTGTCTGTCTGTCTGTCTGTCTGTCTGTCTGTCTGTCTGTCTGTCTGTCTGTCTGTCTGTCTGTCTGTCTGTCTGTCTGTCTGTCTGTCTGTCTGTCTGTCTGAGGTTCATATAGTCACAGAGGGGTAGAGTAAATACGGTACATAAAGATCAGAGAGCGAGAGATAGAGAAAAAGAGGAGAAATAAATGAATGTAAAGAGAGAGAGAGACATCAGCAAATCAGACACACAGAGTTGTTAGAGCTGTAAAATGTTTCTCCCGAGTAGCGCAGCGTCTAAGGCACTGCATCACAGTGCTAGAGGCATCACTAAAAACCCTGGTTCGATCCCGGGCTGTATCACAACTGGCCGTGATCGGGAGTGCCCAGCGTCGTCTGGGTTAGGGTAATGTTTGGCCTAGGGTAGTGTTTGGCCTAGGGTAGTGTTTGGCCGGGGTAGGCCGTCATTAAATAAAGGTAAATCAAAATCAAAAAGACACTTCTCAGTGGCATAGTCCTATATGGTCTCACCTAAATGAGGCCCTAGCAGGTCCAACTGTGCAATCCCGAAAATATAGTGTTAAACATTAATAGAATAGGGATTCCAGCAGAGCAGGCACATCAAGAAGGTGTGTAGTGGCTTCCTTTCCTCTTGACCATAGCCACTAACAAGTGTGTGGTATCACTGACAATAAAATAATAGTGGGTTGCAGGCTACTTTCCATTGTCCCTGTCCAAGGCTGCTATGTGTCCTCTCGCTATCTCTGTCTTTGATCGAACAGATGTCATTTGAGAAAGCCCCAAACATTATGTATGGGTATCATTTACCCAATCTGACTTTTAATATATTTATTTAAATAATGGAATATAACACACAGTGTTGGTAGTGTGTTCCCCGCAGATAATACACAGTTCTTGCATTCCTAATGAAATGTATATGTTGAGGGGTGGGCGCCTGGTGTTGGGTTACAGCCCGGAAGCCCCTCCTTGCTCTCCGGGACAGAGAGAGGGGATTGTTCGTTGGCGGCGGTACCACGGCAGCAGCAGGCCACAGCGCCCAACACGCATGTTCAGTGGAGAGTCAATGGAAGGAGCCCTCAGATGACGGACGCAAACGTCTGGGCATGACAGCCGCTGTCACCGAGAGTGACAGCTTTCGCTCTCTGACGCCGCACCTCGACTAGACCCGAGTGAAGCCCGCCAAAGAAGTGACACGGAGAAAATCAGAACTATGCCAGAGATGGAAAAAGGGAGACCACCGGAAAATAAACGCAGTAGGAAACCTGCGCACCCCGTCAAGAGAGAGATCAACCAAGAGATGAAGGTGAGAGGAAATGTTTTGGCTGCAGTTTGATTCAGTGGGGGAGAGTGCCGTGCGTAAAAATCACAGTTCAAGAGGCATAGAAGCGACGCAAACTTTGATTTGTTTCAGTGAAATGATTAGCGCACCTCCATTTAAAGTTGTTTTATAATTTAATGCCATTATATTATTGAATACTGACGAAATAAAAGTGATAAAACAATTGTGTAACATCAGTCCCATATTGGTGAAATAAGTCAGCTATTTTAGATTACCTGGCCTTGCCATAATAAACCAACTTTCTGGAAATGTACTTTTCCGGGAGGATAGAAAAGTGTGTGTTTAATCAAAGTGTCAATCCTATGCTACCCAATAGGCTATTTGATATCGTGCACACTGAATTGTAGCCCTTCTTTAGTGACGCCATGTCAGTCCAGCTGTGGCCGCGCGCAATGTCCAGTGGTGTTCCAGATGTGCGTCACCACCAGACAGCAAGAACACATAACCTCTTCCCTGCTTCGGCTGTGCTCGCACTTGTTGTAGTAGGATAGTCTATTACAATCTAACTTTATAAAATGGAAGGCATTTGGCCAAACAAACTGAGTAACACTGGTCACTTGAGACTATCCGCTTAGGACATTTGAGACTTGTGAGTAAAAGGAGTATCCAAGGAATATCCAAGGAATATCCATGAGCTCCCCCTCCAAAGGACAAAAAAAAAAAAGGAGTTTGGGTTTATATTCTGGTCTTTTCGTGAGAGAAGAAATGTGGTCTTTTTGCATGAGTGGTTTGGATTGTAGCTTTGATATGCAGGGAGGGGTGTAGAATTACAACTTAACTAATTTTAATCAAAACATGCGAAATGCTATCCGGGCTTGATATAAGTCAGCCTGGCCTGGATCTGGGCTGGATCTGGGGGTCGGCCCTGGGTTGTTGCCTTTGGCTGGGGCTCTCTCTGTGGTTTGGGATATGGCTTGTCACTCTCACAAAGCAGATGTTTGTCTGAACTGCCAAGAAGAAACAAAAACAACATTGTGGGAAGTAAAGCATGGGGAGGGGAAAGAAAAGACGCCTGTCTCTGCCTAATGAGAAAATAGTGAGACAAAACGACACTTAAATGTAATATAGGAGGACTGGCCCTGATGTAATCATTGACGTAGACTGGGCTAGTCCATGGCAGGCAGCACTGACAGACTACTAGTTTGTGATTCTCAGACATGTACTGGATCTACAGTATAAGGTTATGCGCGGTAATGAACTGGGGCTGTTGGACTTGAAGGCCAGTTGTATAAGGGTCGCATTATGAAATAGAGAAGGGGAGGGAAAGAAAGAAAGACAGACAAAAAGATAGACAGACACAGTTGTTTCTGGGGCATTCTGTCTGCAGGCTGATCTGGTCCGGTCCTGTCCAGTGTTGTGTCAGCTAAAGGATCTATTTCAACACCATAGTCTGACCCACTCCCTCCACGTCAGACCGTAGCACACGGACACCAAATACTTGACTAATCATCATTAGGCATATTTAGCTGGATATGATACCTCTGTGTGCACACACATGTGCACACACACACATGTGCACACACACACATGCGCACACACACACACATGCGCACACACACACACACACACACACACACACACACACACACACACACACACACACACACACACACACACACACACACACACACACACACACACACACACACACACACACACACACACACACACACACACACACACACACACACACACACACACACACAGATAGACAGATAGACAGAGAAACACACATACACACAGAGCTCCATTTCTTTGAGGCCCTGGTCCGGAGCAGAGGTCAGTCAGTTGGAGGAAAGCAGGGGGAAAGAATGTGCAGTCAGTACTACAGGCCTGGTACAACACTCCCACAGGCAGGCTGTCCACACTGGAAAAGGTTGAAACCTGAGAGTGCAGTGTCGGGTATCAGGGCTGGAAGGTGCCGGGAGGGGGCCAAGGAGAAGCAGAGAGAGGAGAGGGCAGGGGAGAGGAGGGAGGGGACACACAGAGAGGGACTGGAGAGTGCTGGACGCTCAGGAGAGTTGAGGGGAGAGGAGCGGGTCATTTCCCAGAACCATGGGACCTAGAGGCGGTGTAGGGTGTCCCGCTCTGATTTCTGCCCATTCCAGATCGTGTTTCTGCTCCAATCCCCGCTCGCCCCCAAAGCCACAGTGGCGGAGAGGTGGGCGGATGAAGAGACAGGGCTAGACCTTTGTGCTGCTTTTGAAAACATGGTCTTAATAAATATATTTAAAAGCCTGGACGTTCAATTCTCAACCCATCTGCTAAGAACACTTTGTTTTCTTCTCTGTGTGTCTTTTTTCCCCCCTCAATTAAAAGAGACAAACAAATGATGATTCATAGATTTCACAATAGTATTAGGTTGAAAAACTTTTCCGTCTCTGATTTAGCAAGAGTAAACAAACTGGAATACATCATGGAAAAAGAGTCATACTGTACGCCTCTGTGTTCCCCTATTCATTTCATCCAGGCAGGGCTGGTCTGGAAGTCAAAAGAATCCAGCACATTGATTCGGGAGTGGAAGCTCTGGTTACATTTAAAGAGTGGAATGAAAAAGTTCCACTCACAAACCTCAGATGTAAGGTCACTCAAAACTGAAGTTCATATTGGCTTAGCATTAGCATGCAGTGTTTCAGTTGCCCCGTCACCCGCCATGTCACCTGACTGACATATCCTATAATGTTGCTCAGTGATTTATTTTCCTTTTCTCCCTCTAGACGTTTGCAGAGAGCACCATGAATGAGCTCCTAGGCTGGTACGGCTATGACAAGGTGGAGCTCAGGGACAACGAGGCAACCGAGATACGGAACTACCCCAACCGAGAGAGACGCCAGCAGCATGTCTCCGTCCTTAAAGGTGAGAAAAGGCGAGGGTCCCGTTCAGTAGGGCACATCGTAGCAAAACGTTTTGCAACAGATAGTGGAAATCTGTGTTTTAATTGAACAAGTTCGGGTGGCACCTTACCGTTTCAAAATTATTTCTGCCTACTGAACACAACCCAAGATCATTAGTTCAGGTAGTATCTTCCCGTTTCACTCCCTTTCAAAACTTTTCTGCCAACTGAACAAGGCCCAGGTATCTAAAACACAGGTAGCATAGTTAACAGAGGTCAGACAGAATTCACGGGTAACCCAATAACAGAGCATACAGGTTTTTCAATAAAGACAGAATCACTTTAAACATTTGCTAGACATACTTGCAACTTAATTCACCATTCTTATGTTTCACTTATTATCCCTGTATGGCTGGATTTGTCTCTTTATAAAATGTTCAGTGCCATTGTTGTCTTAGGTCTCTCTTTATCTAGTGTTGTGTTGTCTCTCTTGTCTTGATGGGTGTTTTGTCCTATATATTTTTTATTTATTTGTATTTTTAATCCCAGACCCTTCCCTGCAGGAGGCCTTTTGCCTTTTGGTAGGCCGTCATTGTAAATAAGAATTTGTTGTTTAACTGTCTTGCCTAGTTAAATAAAGGTTAAATACATTTTTTAAATGATCTTTATTTTGTCAACGTCCTTTGGGCTGCATATTCATTATTTGTTTATATGGAGTGATATTAGTGCCCCCAAAAGCTCAACATTTTGAATGCAGATTACATTTATTTAGTCACTTATATCACTCCATACCTATGTTAGAACATAAATGGGCTCTCGTAAAGTGACCATACATATCCTGTACCTTCCAGAAAACTCAGTGCCGAAGCCCAAGAGCTTGAAAGTCAGCCCCTCTGCACTGGCCATGAGGAGTGGAGAGAGAGAATCATCCAGCGTCCCCTCTTCCACTTCCTCTTCCTTCCCCAGCTCCTCCACTTTGACCAGCCCTAAGGAGCATAAGAGCGCTCCTGTAATTGTCCCCCTTATAAAGCCATCTGCAGGTAGGGCAAACATCACACATGCACACACACACACAACAACTGGGTTAGAACCCGGGTCTCCTGCACATCATAAAAGCTTGCTAGCCGCTGAGCTAAAGCCTAGTCTTCAGGTCACCATCATCATCATCATCACGACCACATATAGCCTTCAATTATTTCATACAGCTGAAACACTCACATGCTCTTAACATGGTCATCATCATCATCATCAATCACACTTCGCATGTTGATGTTGATTCCTCTCTCCTTTGGCTCTGTCCACAGTGGAAGACGTGCAGAATGTGCAGATAGTGTGTGTGTGGTGTCAGAAGGAGGGGGTGAAGCGCTACTCTCTCTGTATGGGCACCGAGCTGAAGAGCTTCTGTAGTGAGAAGTGCTTCGCCGCCTGCCGACGGGCCTACTTCAAACGCAACAAGGTGAGGGATTCAACCTTGATTCAACTAGGAATCAATGGACAATTTTAGGTCTGACAAAACTGACGAAGTTCAGATGGAAATAAAGATAAGCATGCACACACAGACACACACACATACACACTCACACACTTTAATGGTGAGATTTCTGGCAGGTAAACAAACCCTCGGAAATGGAATACCACTGTTTTCCTCAGTGAGGTCATCTTTATCTATACCATTGTATTGATAAAAAAAATCAAGAACTTAAAGAGAGTGTGTGGGTGCATGCATGTGTGAAGGGTTTTATCCAAGCACAACACAGGTAACACACACACACACAACACACACACAAGCTACCCAGGAAAGGGCTGAAAATAGCCCACATGAATATATAGTGCATTCGGAAAGTACTTAGACCCTTTGACTTTTTCCACATATTGTTATGTTACAGCCTTATTCTAAAATTGATTAAATAGTTGTTTTTCTCCCTCATCAATCTACACACAATACCCCATTAATGGCAAAGCAAAAACAGGTTTTTAGACATTTTTGCAAAGTTATAAAAAAAAAAAAAACTGAAGTGTCACTTTACATAAGTATTCAGACCCTTTACTCTACTTTGTTGAAGCACCTTTGGCAGTCATTACAGCCTCAAGTCTTCTTGGGTATGACGCTACAAGTTTGGCACACCTGCAGATCCTCTCAAGTTCTGTCAGGTTGGATGAGGAGTGTCGGTGCACATCTATTTTCAGGTGTCTCCAGAGATGTTCGATTGGGTTCAAGTCTGGGCTCTGGCGGGGCCAATCAAGGACATTCAGAGACTTGTCCCGAAGCCACTCCTGCGTTGTCTTGGCTGTGTGCTTAGGGCCATTGTCCTGTTTGAAGGTGAATCTTCTCCCCAGTCCGAGGTCCTGAGTGCTCTGGAGCAGGTTTTCATCAAGGATCTCTCTGTACTTTGCTCCAGTCATCTTTTGCTCGATCCTGACTAGTCTCCCAGTCCCTGCCGCTGAAAAACATACCCACAGCATGATGCTGCCACCACCATGCGTCACCGTAGGGATGGTGTCATGTTTCCCCCAGACGTGACGCTTGGCATTCAGGCCAAGGAGTTCAATCTTGGTTTCATCAGACCAGAGAATCTTGTTTCTCATGGTCTGAAAGTCCTGTAGGTGCCCTTTGGCAAACTCCAAGTGGCTTTCATGTGCATTTCACTGAGGAGTGGCTTCCGTCTGGCCACACTACCATAAAGGCCTGATTGGTGGAGTGCTGCAGAGATGGTTGAACTTCTGGAAAGTTCTCCCATCTCCACAAAGGAACTCTGGAGCTCTGTCAGAGTAACCATTGGGTTCTTGGTCACCTCCCTGACCAAGGCCCTTCTCCCCGATTCCTCAGTTTGGCCAGGCGGCCAGCTCTAGGAAGAGTATTGGTGGTTCCAAACTTACTACATTTAAGAATGATGGTAGCCACTATTTTCTTGCTGAAAAAATGTTTTTGTACCCTTCCCCAGATCTGTGCATTGACACAATCCTGTCTTGGAGCTCTACGGACAATTTCTTCAAACTCACAGCTTGGTTTTTATTCTGTGGGTTTTTAAAACTGTGGGACGTTATATACACAGGTGTGTGCCTTTCCAAATCATGTCCAATCAATTGAGTTTACAACAGGTGGACTCCAATCAAGTTGTAGAAACACCTTTGAGTCTAATAGCAAATGGTCTGATTACTTATGTAAAATCATTTTTTCATTTTTTTACTTTTAATACATTTGCAAAAATTCCTAAAAACCTGTAATCACTTTATCATTATGGGGCATTGTGTGTAGATCCATTTTAGAATAAGGCTGTAATGTAAGAAAATGTGGAAAAGGTCAATGGGCTTGAATACTTTCCGAATGCACTGTATGTAGTCTTAGGAATATGGTTGATGAAATTAATAACTTACTAACATCAGATAACATTTATATATTATGTAACGATTGTCTTCCTCTTCTAATGAGGAATGAGATGGATCGGACCAATGCGCGGTAAGTGTTCAAGTTATATTTATTAGAACAGAAACACAAAACAAAATAACAAAGAGAGTGAAACGAAAATTAAACTGTCCTGTAAGGTGCAGCAATACAAAACAGAAAACAACTACCCACAAATCATAGTGGGAAAACAGGCTGCCTATGTATAGTTCTCAATCAGAGACTATGATAAACAGCTGCCTCTGATTGGGAACCATAGCAGGCCAAACTCAGAAATACAAAAACATAGAACAAATAGAATGCCCACCCCAACTCACGCCCTGACCAAACTAAAATAGAGACATAAAAAAGGAACTAAGGTCAGGGCGTGACAGTACCTCCCCCCCTTCCCAAAGGTGCGGACTCCGCAAAACCTAAACCCATAGGGGAGGGTCTGGGTGGGCATCTGTCCGCTGTGGCGGCGCGGGACGTGGACCCCACTCCACCATAGTCTTGGCCCACTTAAGTGGCGCCATTGGAGCGGCGAACCTCGCCGCCGACCTCGGATTGGGGACCCTTGCAGCGGGCCCTGAATAGATGGGAGACTCCGGCAGCGCCGGACAGGCGGGAGACTCCGGCAGTGCCGGAGTGAAGAGCGACTCCGGCAGCTCCGGAGTGATGGGTGGCTCAGGCAGCTTCGGAGTGATGGGTGGCTCAGGCAGCTCCGGACAGGAGGGCGGCTCTGGCAGCTCCGGGCAGGAGGGTGGCTCTGGCAGCTCCGGGCAGAAGGGCGGCTCTGGCAGCTCCGGGGAGGAGGGCGGCTCTGGCAGCTCCGGGCAGGAGGGCGGCTCTGGCAGCTCCGGACAGGAGGGAGACTCTGGCAGCTCCGGACAGGAGGGAGACCTCCAATGCGCCTCCACAGTCCAGTACGTCCTGTGCCTGCTCCCCACACTCGCCCTGAGGTGCGTGTCACCAGCCCAGTATCACCAGTGCCAACACCACGCACCAGGCTTCCCGTGCGCCTCCAGAGTCCAGTACACCCTGTTCCTCTTCCCCGCACTCGTCCTGAGGTGCGTGTCCCTAGCCCGGTACCACCAGTGCCGGCACCACGCACCAGGCCTACAGTGTGCCTCGCCAGTCCAGAGCGTCCGGCGACAGTACCCAGTCCAGAGAGTCCAGCGACAGTACCCAGTCCAGAGCGTCCGGTGACGGTTCACAGACCGGAACCTACAACGATGGGCCACAGTCCAGAACCTCCAACAACGGGCCACAGTCCGGAACCTCCAACGACGGGCCACAGTCGGGTGTGTTATCTTCTCCAATGAGTACAACGTCACCCGCCTTCAGTGGGGTGGGCTGTGGTGTGTCACAGCGGTGTGCTGACTTTAGATCCAGCAAGTAGTCTCTTCGCCAACTGTTCCAGAAACTGGTCACAAGTCTCTGCCTGTACTTCCATCTGCGTCTCATTTCCCGCTTGTTTAACGTTGGGTGCTGAGTGTCACTTGCTCCAGAATGCATCACCTTCTCATGGTGGTACTGTATCAGCATTTCTGAGTATCTGTACTTATTGGGCAGAACCCATGGGTGCTGCTCTCTGAATGTGAAGTTGGACTGTTGCAGTCTTCCTCCTACACTGAGTAGTTCGTGTTCGTCCAGGAAAGGTTTCAATTCTCCAATTTTACAGTCATTGTTTAGTTTTTTTTCCTGCCGTCAGTAGTTTGATCTCCTGTCTGAAACTCTGTTGTTGTGTTACCTTAATCCAGTACTTTTCTGCATCGAACAGTTCGTCAGCAGTCAGTTCACCTTGCATCTTTACGGTTGTGCGAGCATTGGCTATGAATCTCTTTATCCAGGCGGTGACTCTGAACACTCTTTTCAGTTTGCTGTACCTTTCAAGCTCCAACACAGGGTCAGTGCTGTCTGTGCTGTTTGCTGTGAGTTGTACAGTAACCTGGCAACTGGACTTGAGTTCTATATTCACCTCATCCGGAACCTTGTTTTCATCAGTCTCTTCGGACTGATTGGGTGATCTCAGAATTCTGGCTCCATTCCACCATAGCTCGCTGTGTCAAGTTTCGAACAGTTTGTCACCTTGTAGGGAGGTCAGCTGGATTAGTTTTCCCTTCAATATGTGACCATGACTCTGGATTGGTCAAGGACTGGATCTCGGGGTCACTCTGTTCACAACAAACTGTTTCCATTTCTGAGCTGAGCTGCAAATCCAATGCAGCACGATCATCGAGTCTGTCCACATTTTGATCTGTTTTTCTTCCATATTCAGTGTGGTCATCAAGTTGTTTGCTAGTCTCGCTCCAATCACAGATCCCATGAGCTCCAGGCGTGGCAGTGTCATTTTCATAAGTGGGGCTACCATGGACTTGGATGCAACTAGACTTGTTGTTTCCCTGTCTTGTGACTCACCTTGCAAGTAAGCTACTGCACTGTAAGCCATTTCACTTGAATCACAGAACACTTGTAGTTTCAGGGTGTGGTTATTCTGTGGCCGCATGTCTGTTCTGTACCACCTTGGTATGGTGAGCTGGTGTAACGGGGGTAGTTCTGAACACCACTGTTGCCATTCTCGTGTCAGATCAGATGGTAATTCTTCGTCCCAGCTGAGTCCCCTCTCCCACATTTCCTGGAACATGCACTTGATCCTAATGGTGAAGGGAGTTAAGAAACCAAGAGGGTCGAAGATACATGCAGACGACTGCAGAACACTACTCTTTGTGTTTTCCTTTTGCCTTAGAATGCTCAGTAACGGCCTGAGGTCAAACACAAAGTCATCTGTTTCCGGCCTCCATACTAAACCTAAAACCTTCAGCACTAATCCTTGTGTTTGTAACGTCAACGGGTGGTCAGTTGTCGTACTCTCCTCCCATTTTGTTTTCAATTCAGGAGAATTGGTCATCCATTTGCAGAGGTCCATGCCTGCAATCGACAGCATTCGCATTGCAGTTGTTGTCACAAGGTAAGCCTCTTCAACATTGCGTGAACTTGCAATGAAGTCATCTACGTAGAGTGACTCTCTCAGTATCTCTACAACTTCTGGTTGTTCTGTTTCATATTGTTTCAGGTGCTTCCTGATTGTAGCTGCCAGCAAAAATGGACTTGGGGAAGCTCCAAATACCACTCTTTTCATCCTCAGCACACGCAGCTCCTCTTCATTTTCTCCCCTTGGTGGGCCAGTTATCCATAGAAATCTCACGGCGTCTCTGTCTCTCTCTAGTAGGTATATCTGCAGGAAAGCATTCTTGATGTCTGCCATGAATGCGATCTCATGTAGTCTGAACTTTATCAGAACGCTGAGCAGATCCGGATTCAGGTTCGGTCCTGTGAGTAGACAGTCATTGAGAGATGGACAGCCATCTTCATGGGACGAGGCATCAAACACCACTCTCAGTTTTGTTGTCACCTTACCTTCTCGGAGCACTGCATGGTGATGTAAGTAGTATTTTACGTTGTCTGCACTTGATGCGTTGTCCTTGGGCACGTCCTCTGCCATATCTTGTTGTAAGTAGTGTTCTACTACTTCATTGTATCTGCTGTACAACGTCACATCCTTCTTCAGTCTTTTCTTCAGACCTTCAAACCGTTTCTTGGCGATTCTATAGTTGTCTTGGAGTTCTGGCATTTCTCGTTTCCATGGCAACTCCACGTGGTATCGCCCAGCTTTGAAGGTGGTTGTTTCCTCAAACCTTTGTAGAGCCTCGTTTTCCTCTGAGTTATGTGTTTTCTCGCTTAGAATACCCAAAGACTCAAGCTCCCAGAATGCATGCAGTTGCTTGGTGGGATGAACATGCAGGTTGTCTCGGCGACAATTGACATGGACACGGGTCCCTGCACCGACCATCCAAAGGTGCTCTCTAAAGCAACTAGCTTCTCCGTCAGTCGCTCCACTCTGCCTGATACTATCTGCCAGTAGTAGTCTGCTCCTATCAGGACAGAGAGTTCAGGATCATTGTCATCTCCTGAAAAGTCTGCGAGCTGCAGTCCTAACATGCCTAAAATGTATCTAATAAGTTACCTGTAAACTTGGTCCAAACATTTCAAATAGCATTCCTAATCCAACCTCAGGTACACTAAAACGTAAATAATTGAAAAAATGTAAGAAGGAATAAACTGTTTCTAATACTAATAGAGTGTTTTCTATTCAAATATACCAATTATATCCTAGCTTCAGGGCCTGAGTAACAGGCAGTTTGCTTTGGGCACACTTTTCATCCGGAGGTGAAAATACTGCCCCTTACCCAAGAGAGGTTAAACAAAGCATGTGTGTCCATGTATGCTGATATACGCATCAGCAACCACACCTAATGAAGTCACTGAAACCATTAACAAACAGTTGCAGTCTGTTTTTAAATGGGTGGCCAAAAATAAACTGGTCCTGAACATCTTTAAAACTAAGAGCATTGTATGTGGTACAAGTGATTCCCTAAGTTCTAGACCTCAGCTGAATCTGGCAATGAATGGTGTGGCTGTTGAACAAGTTGAGGAGACTAAATTACTTGGTGTTACCTTAGATTGTAAACTGTCATGGTCAAAAAATAGGGAGAGGTCTGTCCGTAACAAAGAGATTCTCTGCTTTTTTGACACCACACTCCAGAAAGCAAGTCCTGCAAGCTCTAGTTTTGTTTTATCTTGATTATTGTCCAGTCGTGTGGTCAAGTGCTGCAAGGTTAAGCTGCATCTGGCCCAGAACAGAGCAGCACACTTGCTCTTCATTTTAATCAGAGGGCTAATATAAATACTATGCATGCCAGTCTCTCTTGCCTAAGATAATGTCTAGTCGTGTGGTCGAGTGCTGCAAGGAAAGACCTAGTTAAGCTGCAGCTGTTCCAGAGCAGAGCGTCATGTCTTGTTCTTCAATGTAATCAGAGGGCTAATATAAATATACTATGAATGCTTGTCTCTCTTGGCTAAGAGTTGAGGAGAGACTAACTGCATCACTTCTTCTTTTTAAAAGAAACATTAATGCGTTGAAAATCCCAAATTGTTCGGATAGTAAACAGAGCTCTGACACACACGCTTACCCCACCAGACATGCCCCCAGGGGTCTTTTCACAGTCCCCAAATCCAGAACAAATTCAAGAAAGTATTATATACTGTATCCTAGTGGCGCAGCTGTCTAAGGTACTGCATCTCAGTGCTGGAGGTGTCACTACAGACCCTGGTTCGATCCCAGGCACAACGCCTCTCCCATATTTGACAAAGCTGGTTTGTGTGTATGTATTCATACGTAGACTACGTGTGCCTTTGTTAAATTGATGTAGTTCTGTCCTTGAGCTGTTCCTCTCCATTAATGTTCTGTGTTATGTCATGTTTCATTTTTTGTTTGGACCGCAGGAAGAGTAGCTGCTGCTTTCGCAACAGCTAATGGGGACACTAATAAAATACAAACAAAATACACAGACACCCACACACACATGCTGGTTTCTAATAGACAGGCCAGTGTTTGGAGCGTGGGAAGGGGTCAAAGTTTGCAAAGGACAGTTAGGGCTCTATTCAATCTGTATCGCTGAAGCATTACATATTGGGTGATAGAAATGTAAAGGTATGCATCGTTTACCAGGAATACAGTCTCAGCTAACTTGTGAACATTGCCGTTAAATTTCAGTCATGCTGTAATGCTGAACTTCTGTGATACCGTTTCAATAAAGCCCTTAGTATCAGTTTCGCCTTAATGGAGAAAGGGCCAGTCAAAAATGCGGCTTGGTTCGGGAGGACAGGGGAGTAGTGTCCATACACTGCTTCTCTCCCATACACATTACCACCATTTTTCACCCTCCATCCAAGACATGGATACCTCCTCTTAGAGGCATGGGGGTGTCAGGCAAGGCTATCCCCATTCAACATTTCTGTTGTTTATGCAGCGCTAGGTTATAGTCACACAACAACTGACAGGGGGAAAGAGGGAATCGTCTACTGCCTATCTACCAGGCTGCAACAAACCCTCCATTTTTTGGGTTGGTGGAGGTGGGGATGGAACCGTGGCCATTGGCTTGTCCCTGCTTGTCTCACCGAGGAAGAAGGGCAGGGGCCCTAGGGGCAAGGTGTCCAGTTTCAGCGCATACCTTACCTGCAGCTGCCTCGTGTTTCGTAACTCAACACGACTCAGTGGGTCACAGTGAAGGGGGGTGCTCACTGCTCGCAGATCCACACAGGATCAGCTTACATGAATCGGGAGGAATGCCCAATATTATTACAGCCGGACCATTGACAATAATATAAGGGTTTTATGTATGTCATCTACTTTATCTTATCAAGACTTTCCAAAATGTTCCCTTTGTTTCAGTGACCTCAAAGCCCACAGGTCAATGTACTCTGTTACATTGAACCCCTATGACGAGGCGAATCTTGCAGTGGTTATTTTGGAATTGGTTATGTAAGTTTGCTTTAATGACCACGAGAGCCATCCATGATGACTTAAAGCAAATGCTACCTCATCAAAGCTTGGTGCTTAAAATCCCATAAGGGTTCAACTGAATCCAGGCTGTACTCTAAAACAACTTTAACTCAATCCTGGGACGTGTTCACAACGTTTTAAAACATTTAGCAAATGGAGATAATTTTTTTTATTTTGATTTGACAAATCAATCCGTTTGTTTGTTTGTTTGTTTGGTGCCCAAGAACATGACCGAGCTCTTGACAGTTTGTTATAAGTGTATAATGATGTGGCTTTGCCCCTGTCCGTCAGGCCCGGGATGAAGATCTCAATGGAGGTGAGCAATCCCCCCAACACACCCATGCCGACGACTCACCCCGACTGGTGATGAAGATGAACAGCAGTGGGGCCAGAGTAAGAACAGAACATAATCGACATCATGGAAATACATTACTAAACATAACTAAAATGTTTTTGCTTAAAGTGTACTAATGAAGTCAAGCATGTTTGTCTTTAAGAGATATACACCTACTTCAAACACTTAGGGGCAGTTTCCAGGACACAGATTAAGCCTTAGACTAGGAGTAGGCTTAATCTGTGACTGGGAAACTGCCCCTTAAATTGATAGTTTGGCTGTTTTCCATATATAGATATTTGTTACCTTAAATTAGGCTATGGACAAGGAGAGGCTGCAATCCACATTAGGTTTTGTTAAAGTAGTCATAGCCAACAATTAGCCACATTAGCATTTTGGGACCAATTCCCCATGCAAATTAATCTTTCGTGTTTAGAATATATTACATTTAATGCCCAAATCATTTAAAAAAAGAACACAATGAATTTAATATGATTTGAGCATGAAATTGAACACATGCTATATAGGGAAGATTGCCTTACATGGAGAATTCATCCCAAATGTTGAAGTCACTCCTTGTCCAGTATAGACTGATTAAATGTTTTTGTGCGGAAACAATTAAGGGCCTTTTAGTCATATTGAGATGGAAAAACAAAATCACTCTATTTAAATATTATACAATACATTCCACATTCAAATAATTGGTTTTCCCTTTTCACGTGACACTTTAGTAATTCTCCACAGTCACTCTCGCCTGTACCTCAGGTGTGCAATTGGTGCAAACACGTCCGCCACACCAAAGAGTACCTGGACTTCGGCGCAGGCGCAGAACGGCTCCAGTTCTGCAGTAGTAAGTGCTTGAACCAGTACAAGATGGACGTGTTCTACAGAGAGGCCAGGGCAGCTCTCATCAGCTCCAGCCCAGGCCCAGGAAGACCCACCCAGGATGGGAGAACTGAGTCCAACGGAGGGGGTCAGAACCAGAAACTCCTGACCCCCGAATCGTGGAACAATGGCGCGGGAGTCGTTCGGGGGAGGACCAGGTCACCCAAAGGGCCCATGCCAAGGACTGTGTCACCATCTGAGGCGTCGTCCTCGTCCTCCAAGGCCCCCGTCTCTGGGCTGAGACACCTGGAGAGGCATGTCCTGCCACCGTTGCCACCCCCAGAGGTGGCAAACCACCACTCCGTCCCCCCTCCTCCTCCTCGCCCCTCCATGGAGCACCACCAACACCACCAAGCAATTCCTCAGATCCCGCTGCCCTTCATCCGGCCCCCCCTCCACGCCCAAGGCCTGACGAGCCCCATCGCCAATCCCCACAGGTGCCACCCTGGCCCCCTTCCAGCCCCATCAACCGGTCCACCCCTCACTCCCCCCACCTCCAGCCCCCTCAACCTCCTCCATGAACCCACCTAGAATGCACCCATACCCGGGGGCCTACTTCCCTGGCCTGCACTCTCCCCCAATGATGGGGCCCCGTGGCCCTGTGCCCATGCCCTCTATGATGAACTTCGGGAGATGGCCGTCCCTAGGCCCCTTCTTCCCTCAGCCCATGGTCCTGGTTCCCTACCCCATTATTGTACCCATCCCCGTCCCCATCCCCATTCCTATACCCATACCCATGCCCCCTAAGGCTTCCCCCTCAGACCCCCTAGGGATCTCCCCCAGTGGGGTTATCCAGCCAGTGCCAGATGGGATGGAGAGGAGGTGCTCCAGTGGTGTCAAGCTGCCCTCTCCCGGGAGCTCTGTGCTAAGCAGATTAAGTACAACCACCAACCAGGGTCTACCAACGCCCTCCGACCACCCCAAAAGGGATATCACAGATTGGGTTAAATCTGAGAGGCAGGCTCCGTCGCCCATGTCGACCCCCCACAGTGCAGCGTCCTCCCCCAGGGCTTGCTACGATGCTTCCCCTTCTTCCACCTCAGTGATTGAGGCACTGTTAGACTTTAAGCTGGGCCAGCAGCAGCAGCCAGAGAGACAGCTCATTCATAGAGTGCTCCAGAGGACCCCAGTCAAGCTGGAGCTCAACCCCCATGGAATGGTGGACCTGTCGGGTAAACGGGAGTCCAGAACGGGGCAAAGCACCAGGGTATTGGATGCCAGAGTGGACCACCACAACCACCACCATGACATTATCAAACCCACCCCTCCACCATCCCAGTCCCCCCTTCACCTTCACGACATTTCCTTCCCCCAGAGCCCAAACACACAACTCCCCTCGCACACTCCACCAATGACCAGAGGGGGATGCCGCAGCCCTCCCTGTGATGCCGCCACCTCCTCCCCCCCGATGTCCCCAGACATCCCTAACCGAACGACTACGTCATCATCCCCCGACCCTGCTCCCAGCCCAGACTCCTCCCAGTCCAAGAGAGAGGCCCCGCTCCTTGGCCCTGACTCTGTCCTCAGCGAGCTGGAGGCAGTCAAAGAGAACAGCTGCTCCAATGGCCAGGTCCAGGGGAGGGACCAGGGCCAGTTCCCTCCCCTCCCCACTAGCCAATCAGAGGAGCCCTCGCCCAGTGGCGACCCTAAGGAAGCCCACATCCTCGATGAGGACCACGCCTATGCCCTGCCCACCCCCACCCCTACCCCTACCAGGACGGGCATTTTCCCAGCCACCACCCACACCACACTCCTTCTGCCCAAGCTCAGGGACAAGGGCGCCCTCTGGAGCCCACCAAGTGTGGCTGGACCTGGGGACATAGAGCCTGCTCAGAAGAGACGGTGCCTCCGCATCCGAGATCAGAACAAGTAGAAGAGGGAGGTGGGTGTTGCTTGTTACACAGGCTTTTGGGGCACTATCACATATGTTGTTGTTGGGGGGGGGGGGGGGCGGGTCATGGAGATGTTAGGATACCTAGAGGAATCTGAATGAGGAAGACGTAATACAGGTGAAGATTATATGAAGGATATGAAGGAACTTCCATATAGATGAAATAACATTTGAAGAAGGTATACAATTAACTGCTTAAATCTATCACCAACAATCAATCACACACACATACACTCGCGTGCCCTGACAGATCCCCATATAAAACAGTCCAACATCCAAACAAAGCGTTGTCACTGTAACAGACCCTGCATGTTGAGGTGATCTCTTTTCAAAGTGACTCTCATTGTCTCTCTTCTCTGCTCCTTCCCTTGGCCTCGCTGTAATCCTAGAGCTGTGGGGAGTGCCAAATTACTGGGATTCTCTCTCTTTGGCGCCATTCTGTTTCGTGGCCATGCGCATATTGTGTAACCTTGTGTGTGCTTTTGGGAATATCCCATTGGCTCCATTGCACCAGGCAAGCTCTAATCAAACATGGTTGATTCAAATACATTTTGAGAACCGAGCTAGTACATTTGGTTCCAAAGTCATACACTTCCTGATCAGTAAAACTGAAGGTTTTTAAAACATTCTGAGAAGATCTCACCTGTTCTGTGTACATGTTTAGGTTGCAGAGAGGTTCTGGTCAGAACCTTTATTGTAGCACAGCATCAGTGAGATTCAAACCTATGCTCTTATCTTACTTTACTCACGGTATTAGACCACTGTACCACCAGGGTGAAGGTAACATGCAATGTTTTTTTTAACTCAAGCTATTCATTTTAGTCTGTTCAAGCAAACTACATTTCAAAGGAAACAAGCACTCATGAACCCTATCAGTCCCGAGACCCCAGCAAAAATCGGCTTTTAATTTATCTGACCTTCATTTATCTGATTGTTCAGCCTTTATATTTAGCCTCACAATGAATTGTTTGACCTTTTTCTTTTCAGGACAATCGGGGCTACAAGTAGAACAGAAAACAATTTGATTGACAAATTAAATGTAAAAATGCAAGGTCCGCCAAAGGAAAAACCTGAGAAAATTGAATTTATATGAATGCTGTAAGTACAGAAATGGGTTGAACAGTGGGAAATGAACATCCTACTAGTCAGTAACAACTGTGTGGAGTTTGTGACAGAAAATATGTGAGCTTATTACAGTATTATAAACACTGTCCTGGGATTTCCTATGAACTTCAATATGGAAGAACCACTTACTTTCTAACGACTCTTTGTCGCTTGTGAGAGTCTATAGAGTGTCATGGAGCAACACATGTTACATGTGCGTGTTTGTGAGAATCTCAGCTTTATTTTAATAGTTTGTAGCTCAAACCATTCAGAGTCTATGGACATTTTTGTAAAAAGACCCGGCCCAAGTCCCTTCGGGATCCACCCTTGTCTCACTAACACCGCTCTAGCTCAGGCCCCATTATTCAGTGTCCATGGGTGAGGTCGATTGATCAAGGGTGATCGAGCAGCTCACCCAAAGGATTGGGTACTGCCAAAGTTCCACACTGTGTGATAATCTTTTATCCCATGAACCACCACTCTTCCAATCCAGCCCTCTTTCTGGCGTTACCTTGGAGACGGTGGCGATCAGCAGACTCGAAGGCGCTGTGAATATGAGAGCCTGTGTCTGTGTGTGTGTGCTGTGAAAATGAGAGCCAGCCCTCAGTGATAGAGCTCTGGGGCTTCATTAGAATACTGAGCAGCAGAACCGGAACGATCCGGTTACGTGTGTCACAACGACACTGACATGCAATACTGGCCCTGGCGCCGTCGCTCGGTCTCACTCCAATGTAGGAGTTTAGTGCTGAGCAATCATCTCTTCTCGTCTAATTTAGTTCTCTTCTCTCCTCATCTCCCCTATTCTTTCTTATCCTCTCCTTCTCCACTCCCGTCCTCTCTTCTTCTCTCCTCATCTCCCCTATTCTTTCTTCTCCACTCCCGTCCTCTCTTCTTCTCTCCTCATCTCCCCTATTCTTTCTTATCCTCTCCTTCTCCACTCCCATCCTCTCTTCTTCTCTCCTCATCTCCCCTATTCTTTCTTATCCTCTCCTTCTCCACTCCCGTCCTCTCTTCTTCTCTCCTCATCTCCCCTATTCTTTCTTATCCTCTCCTTCTCCACTCCCGTCCTCTATTCTTCTCCACCTCCTCTCCCCTTTTCTCTCCTCTCTTTCTCTTCTCTCCATTTATCTACTCTCTCCTCTCCTCTCCTCTCCTCTCCTCTCCTCTCCTCTCCTCTCCTCTCCTCTCCTCTCCTCTCCTCTCCTCTCCTCTCCTCTCCTCTCCTCTCCTCTCCTCTCCTCTCCTCTCCTCTCCTCTCCTCTCCTCTCCTATCTTATTCCCTTCTCTCACTTCACAGCTTCTTCCTGCCAACCAGATGTTCTATGGAAGACATAAAGTACATTCAAGGAGCAACCCTAACGACCAATCAGATTGGAACCCTCCTTACTTTCGACAAATCAGATCCGTCTCCAGTTGACCCTTTTCTAATTGTTCATTCAAATGGTCCTTTTGCCACCCAGAGCTGTGTGATTATGTGCTTATCTTTCCGTTTTACATCCTGGGCTTAATGTACACATGATGACAGAGAAGGTTTTGATTTCCAGTTACCTCTACTTCCTCCCTTCTCCCCTCCCATTTCAAAAACCCTCAAAAGGTCAAGGGTCATCTTAATAATTGTGTCTGAAAGTGAAAAAGATGGCTATTTGCAGAGAGTGACACATAACCCAATGACTGTTTATCATATATTCCCAAAAGCCAT